>NC_048582.1:18611405-18671405 GCF_013265735.2 Oncorhynchus mykiss
ACCTATGTAAAATAGTCTACAGGGAATTCAGGAGAGGAGAGGAGAGGAGAGGAGAAGAGAAGAGAAAAGAAGAGAAGAGAAGAGAAGAGAAGAGAGGAGAGGAGAGGAGAGGAGAGGAGAGGAGAGGAGAGGAGAGGAGAAGAGAAGAGAAGAGAAGAGAAGAGAGGAGAGGAGAGGTGAAAACAGGATCACTATATTACCTACGTAAAATAGTCTACAGGGAATTCAGGAGAGGAGAGGAGAGGAGAGGAGAGGAGAAAAGAGGAGAAGAGAGGAGAGGAGAGGAGAAAAGAGGAGAGGAGAAAAGAGGAGAGGAGAAAAGAGGAGGAGAGGTGAAGAGAGGAGAGGAGAAAAGAGGAGAGGAGAAAAGAGGAGAGAGGAGAGGTGAAGAGAGGATAGGAGAAGAGAGGAGAGGTGAGGTGAAAAGAGGAGAAAAGAGGAGAGGAGAAGAGAGGAGAGGAGAGGAGAGGAGAAAAGAGGAGAGGAGAAAAGAGGAGAGGAGAGGTGAAGAGAGGATAGGAGAAGAGAGGAGAGGAGAGGTGAAAAGAGGAGAGGAGAGAAGAGGAGAAGAGAGGAGAGGAGAAGAGAGGAGAGGAGAAAAGAGGAGAGGTGAAAAGAGGAGAGGAGAAAAGAGGAGAGAGGAGAGGTGAAGAGAGGATAGGAGAAGAGAGGAGAGGTGAGGTGAAAAGAGGAGAGGAGAAAAGAGGAGAAGAGAGGAGAGGAGAAAAGAGGAGAAGAGAGGAGAGGTGAGGTGAAAAGAGGAGAGGAGAAAAGAGGAGAGTTGAAAAGAGGAGAGGAGAAAAGAGGAGAGGAGAGGAGAAAAGAGGAGAGGAGAAGAGAGGAGAAGTGAAAAGAGGAGAGGAGAAAAGAGGAGAGGAGAAAAGAGGAGAGGATAAGAGAGGAGAAGTAAAAAGAGGAGAGGAGAAAAGAGGAGAGGAGAAAAGAGAAGAGAAGAAGAGAGGAGAAGAGAGGTGAAAAACAGGATCACTATATTACCTACGTAAAATAGTCTACAGGGAATTCAGGAGAGGAGAGGAGAGGAGAGGAGAGGAGAGGAGAGGTGAAAAGAGGAGAGGAGAAAAGAGGAGAGGAGAGGTGAAGAGAGGGGAGGAGAAGATATGAGAAGAGAGGAGAGGTGAAAAGAGGAGAGGAGAGAAGAGGAGAAGAGAGGAGAGGAGAAGAGAGGAGAGGAGAAAAGAGGAGAGGATAAAAGTGGAGAGGAGAGGAGAACAGAGGAGAGGAGAGGTGAAAAGAGGAGAGGAGAAAAGAGGAGAGGAGAGGAGAGGAGAAAAGAGGAGAGGAGAAGAGAGGAGAAGTGAAAAGAGGAGAGGAGAAAAGAGGAGAGGAGAAAAGAGGTGATGATAAGAGAGGAGAAGTAAAAAGAGGAGAGGAGAAAAGAGGAGAGGAGAAAAGAGAAGAGAAGAAGAGAGGAGAAGAGAGGTGAAAAACAGGATCACTATATTACCTACGTAAAATAGTCTACAGGGAATTCAGGAGAGGAGAGGAGAGGAGAGGAGAGGAGAGGAGAGGAGAGGAGAAGAGATGAGAGAAGAGGAGAGGTGAAAAGAGGAGAGGAGAAAAGAGGAGAGGTGAAGAGAGGAGAGGAGAAGAGAGGAGAAGAGAGGATAGGAGAAGAGAGGAGAGGAGAGGTGAAAAGAGGAGAGGAGAGAAGAGGAGAAGAGAGGAGAGGAGAAGAGAGGAGAGGAGAAAAGAGGAGAGGAGAAAAGTGGAGAGGAGAGGAGAAAAGAGGAGAGGAGAGGTGAAAAGAGGAAAGGAGAAGAGAGGAGAGGAGAAGAGAGGAGAGGAGAAAAGAGGAGAGGTGAAAAGAGGAGAGGAGAAAAGAGGAGAGGAGAAAACAGAAGAGAAGAGGAGAAGAGAGGTGAAAAACAGGATCACTATATTACCTACGTAAAATAGTCTACAGGGAATTCAGGAGAGGAGAGGAGAGGAGAGGTGAAAAGAGGAGAGGAGAGAAGAGGAGAAGAGAGGAGAGGAGAAGTGAAAAGAGGAGAGGAGAAAAGAGGAGAGAAGAGGAGAGGTGAAAAGAGGAGAGGAGAGGAGAGGAGAAAAGAGGAGAGAAGAAGAGAGGAGAACTGAAAAGAGGAGAAAAGAGGAGAGAAGAAGAGAGGAGAACTGAAAAGAGGAGAGGAGAGGAGAAAAGAGGAGAGGAGAGGAGAGGAGAGGAGAAAAGAGGAGGGAAGAAGAGAGGAGAACTGAAAAGAGGAGAAAAGAGGAGAGAAGAAGAGAGGAGAACTGAAAAGAGGAGAGGAGAGGTGAAAAGAGGAGAGGAGAGGAGACGAGAGGAGAAAAGAGGAGAGGAGAGGAGACGAGAAAAGAGGAGAAGAAGAGAGGAGAACTGAAAAGAGGAGAGGAGAGGTGAAAAGAGGAGAGGAGAGGAGAGGAGAGGAGGAGAGAGGAGAGGAGAAAAGAGGAGAAGTGAAAAGAGGAGAGGGGAAGAGAGGAGACTTGTAATATCGTAGTAGATTCTCGATATATCTTCTTTTAAATATAATTATATTAATATTTCGTTGTGTTGTGTGTGTGTGTGTGTGTGTGTGTGTGTGTGTGTGTGTGTGTGTGTGTGTGTGTGTGTGGCTTCTAACTTTTCACAGGAATAAATCTCAGTGAGCCTGCAATTTTAAAGCCCTGGACGTTCAATTATTCAAAAATCATTCCTGCAACAATATTTTTCCATCAGGGGACAATTTAGCCAGGTAGTCAAGGCGAGACTCTCCCTCTCTCCCTCTCTTCTCTCCTCTTCTGAAAGCACTCTCCTCTCATGTAAATAGAGATACAACCTCATTCCTAATCTCTGTGTGAGCGTGTGTGTCAGTATGTGTGTGTGTCTAGGACAGCTGCACCACTTGCAGAAATGAACAATGGCAGAAGAGGAGGAGGAAAGGAGAGAGAAAAGTCTACAGGGAATTCAGTCACACCTGGTCTTCAGTGACTGCCAATAGACTGTAACTATATGTCCTAGTGTTTGGAGTTTATACTTTATTGCGTTAAAGGTGCTATATGCAACAATTTAGTGATACAAATACAACTGAGAAATACCTGAACTAGCTCAGTACATCTTTCTTACCTTGTCATAATCCAAAAACATATGTTGCAGAGTCATAGTGTTCTACTGTTTATGCTGTCTACCTGATGGAGATCTTTGGGTTGAAAAGTTGCACTAAACAGAAGTCTATCTATTCAACACTGGGTACCTATTCAACACTGGGTACCTATTCAACACTGGGTATCTTATTCATGACTTTTGCTTTTGCAACCTGGACCTGAAAGTCACTGGAAGTACTGTTTGTACACTGCTTTTGAACTGTTTTCGAACTGTTTTCAACATTACACACACACACACACACACACACACACACACACACACACACACACACACAGATCTCACCTGTGTAAATCAGCACCAGGAGGATGGCATCCTGTAGGTCAGGGGTGGATGCGCACCTCACAGTCCCCTGGGAAGAGAGACATGAGTTCATCAGCACAGCACAGGTCAATGTAAACATTGTCAGAACGGTTGAGACATGAGCACAGACATACTGGAACACTACTGGTCTTCAACAGTCTTGCAACTTTGCCTTTGAATTAAGGACGCGTTCAAAACAGTGTTTCTGTGCGTTCTTCCCTTCCTATCACATTAATTGTACCCCACAAACCATGCCGTTATGCAGATGTAATAGTTTCCTGGATCTAGACCTACACTACCATTAAACTGAAAACACTACTGGCACTCATCTAAGGACATAACTGAGACAGTTGGGTCAGTGATGCCAAGGTATTCTTAAACATAACAGCGGCTACAGTGACATTATAGGAAATGCGTTAATAACAACTAGTAATAGTGACAGTTAATGTAATCACACACCGCGGGAAACACAGGACCAATTATTGTAATAATATATATTTTTTAAACGTACCTGCCAGATAAACCCGTATCCTGGTATTTCACAAACCTGTGATTGGGATATTCACCTAAACACTTTCGGTGTGATGGTGTGATTGTCAATGGCGCACTAACTAGCCTACTGTATTACACCGTTGCCCGATGCTTTACTTCGACAGCACAAGTCCTTTGCCCTGTTCGACCCAGCAGCTTGCAGTCAATTCGCGCTATAACCGAACTCTCGTGTTACCCTACTTTTTCGTTATTCCTTGTTTCCACACTTTCACCTGTATTGAGACGGCGTGAGAAATAACCCAGTTGATTTCTCATGGCATGTCCCAGATGGTGTCGGTAGGGACACAGAGACATCGATACGGGCAGATATTGTCTGTGGTCGGCGAGGCTTTATCCATCACACCCCTGAGACTGGTAGGTTGGGGAGAATGGCTACTGTTACGCGTAGTGCTACTCCCTCCGAGAAAACGCAACAGCCTGCGATATGCGATGTGTTACTGTATGGGTATCTAACGGCGCCCTGGGTGGATTCTGCTGATGTGGGATCAGATTACCAAACCTCTCATTTTAACTTTAAACCGCTCATTCTAACTTCAAACTGGCCTCAGATCAGCTTCCAGGGACAACCACATCTATCCTACACCAGAGGATGGGGGTTAGAGCCCGTTATGAAAACGTTAAATCATAATCTAGGCTTACGTCACTGACCTGCAGGGCTCAATTGTATTGCCAAGAAAAGTACATATTAAGAAAACTTCTGTTGGGCCATCCCTTGGCACCCACCACCCAAACATATGAGAAAACGTATGTTATTACAGTGTTAGAAAGACAGTCAACGATAACTTTCAATTCGAATTGTCTTACTGCTTGCACGAGTTTTCTAGTCCTAGGCCTTATCCACAGAAATGTGGGCTATATCTCTCAGAACGTTGGGGAGAAAAACATCCCAAATGTTTGCCTGGGCTGGGGAGGTAGACCAACAGTAGTAGGCCTATCTATGCTTTTTGTTTTACGTGATTTTAGCAATTCAGTGCAACGGGTAAAATACCAGCTTCAACTTGCGTTTGTTTGGACTTTATTAGGCAGCGGAGGACAGATAGGCGAACACGTGCTACACCAGTGGAGAGGTGAGTTCTAGCGATGACGTGGACAACAGTAGGCCTAACTTTAACATGTAGCACCAACGTCAATTTGTTTTCAGATGTCTTGGTGCTCAGATGTCTTGGTGCTTATTAAGTTAATTAGGCCCTGCTCTTTGTGTCTGTGTGCACACCTGTCTTGTGCTAACTCTTAGGATGACTGTGAGGAGATGGTGTATTTTTCCAGAGCAAATGGACCAGTTTGGCCGAATGGGAGAAAAAGCCTACAGAAACATGAAGAGGAACCACTTGGCCATGCTGGTTATAGGTACTATATATCTCTATGAGGCCATGACTATTGTGATGAAGGCGGACTTGAACCTTCGCAGCAGAGCCAGAGTCAGCTCTACTGAGGAAGAGGAGCTGAGAGACGAAGATTACTTCTGTGAGTCTCCATCTAAATACAGTGTACCTTCATGAACCTGTTTTTAAGGTCTTTATAGATGCAGTAATTTTGTGATATTTGGTTCAATTGTCCCTAATGTCTTGTTTTATCTGCTGGCTAGCATATCAAATTAAAGTTTATTTGTCACGTGAGCTGAATACAACAGGTAGACCTTACAGTGAAATGCTGACTTACAGGCTCTAACCAATAGTGACAAAAAGGTATTAGGTGAACAATAGGTAAGTAAAGAAATAAAACATCAGTAAAAAGACAGGCTATATACAGTAGCGAGGCTATAAAAGTAGCGACGACACAACAGTGGTAAAATATATCACTAGCCACTTTAAACAGTGCTACTTAATATAGTGTTCACATACCCTACATTATTTATCTCATTTGTATACATATATACTGTACTCTATATCATCTACTGCATCTTTATGTAATACATGTATCACTAGCCACTTTAAACTATGCCACTTTGTTTACATACTCATCTCATATGTATATACTGTACTCAATACCATCTACTGTATCTTGCCTATGCCGCTCTGTACCATCACTCATTCATATATCTTTATGTACATATTCTTTATCCCTTTACACCTGTGTGTATAAGGTAGTCGTTTTGGAATTGTTAGTTAGATTACTCGTTGGTTATTACTGCATTGTCGGAACTAGAAGCACAAGCATTTCGCTACACTCGCATTAACATCTGCTAACCATGTGTATGTGACAAATAACATTTGATTTGATTTGACACACAGACACTGGTTAGTCAGGCTGATTGAGGTAGTATGTACATGAATGTATAGTTCAAGTGACTATGCATATATGATAAACAGAGAGTAGCAGCAGCGGAAAAGAGGGGTTGGGGGGGGGGGGGCACAATGAAAATAGTCTGGGTAGCCATTTACCTGTTACCTGTTCAGGAGTCTTATGGCTTGGGGGTAAAAACTGTTGAGAAGCCTTTTTGCCTTACACTTAGCACTCTGGTACCGCTTGCCATGCTGTAGTAGAGAGAACAGTCTATGACTGGGGTGGCTGGGGTCTTTGACAATTTTTAGGGCCTCCCTCTGACACCGCCTGGTGTAGAGGTCCTGGATGGCAGGCAGCTTAGCCCCAGTGATGAACTGGGCCGTACTCACTACCCTCTGTAGTGCCTTGCGGTCAGAGGCTGAGCAATTGCTGTACCAGGCAGTGATGCAACCAGTCAGGATGCTCTCTATGTTGCAGCTGTAGAACCTTTTGAGGATCTCAGGACCCATATTTATTTTATTTATTTTATTTCACCTTTATTTAACCAGGTAGGCTAGTTGAGAACAAGTTCTAATTTACAACTGCGACCTGGCCAAGATAAAGCAAAGCAGTGTGACACAGACAACAACACAGAGTTACACATGGAGTAAACAATAAACAAGCCAATAACACAATAACAAGTCAATGACACAATAGAAAAAAAGAAAGTCTATATACAGTGTGTGTAAATGGCGTGAGGAGGTAGGCAATAAATAGGCCATAGTAGCAACGTAATTACAATTTAGCAGATTAACACTGGAGTGATAGATGAGCAGATGATGATGTGCAAGTAGAGATACTGGTGTGCAAAAGAGCAGAAAAGTAAATAAAATATAAACAGTATGGGGATGAGGTAGGTAGATTGGGTGGGCTATTTACAGATGGACTATGTACAGCTGCAGTGATCAGTTAGCTGCTCAGATAGTTGATGTTTAAAGTTGGTGAGGGAAATAAAAGTCTCCAACTTCAGCGATTTTTGCAATTCGTTCCAAGTCACTGGCAGCAGAGAACTGGAAGGAAAGGTGGCCAAATGAGGTGTTGGCTTTGGGGATGATCAGATATACCTGCTGGAACGTGTGCTACGGGTGGGTGTTGTTATTGTGACCAGTGAACTGAGATAAGGCGGAGCTTTACCTAGCATAGACTAGTAGTTCGAACTACTAATTTTAAAAATGACTCTCTCCAGAAATAAGTCTCTCACTGTTGCCACCTGCTACCGACCCCCCTCAGCTCCCAGCTGTGCCCTGGACACCATTTGTGAATTGATCGCCCCCCATCTAGCTTCAGAGTTTGTTCTGTTAGGTGACCTAAACTGGGATATGCTTAACACCCCGGCAGTCCTACAATCTAAGCTAGATGCCCTCAATCTGATGCCCTCAAAGGTACAACCCTAAATCTGTAAACAAGGGCACCCTCATAGACGTCATCCTGACCAACTGGCCCTCCAAATACACCTCCGCTGTCTTCAACCAGGATCTCAGCGATCACTGCCTCATTGCCTGTATCCGCTACGGATCCGCAGTCAAACGACCAACCCTCATCACTGTCAAACGCTCCCTAAAACACTTCTGTGAGCAGGCCTTTCTAATCGAACCTGGCCCGTGTATCCTGGAAGGATATTGACCTCATCCCGTCAGTTGAGGATGCCTGGTCATTCTTTAAAAGTAACTTCCTCACCATTTTAGTTAAGCATGCTCCGTTCAAAAAATGCAGAACTAAGAACAGATATAGCCCTTGGTTCACTCCAGACCTGACTGCCCTCGACCAGCACAAAAACATCCTGTGGCGGACATGCAATAGCATCGAATAGTCCCCGCGATATGCAACTGTTCAGGGAAGTCAGGAACCAATACACGCAGTCAGTCAGGAAAGCAAAGGCCAGCTTCTTCAGGCAGAAATTTGCATCCTGTAGCTCCAACTCCAAAAAGTTCTGGGACACTGTGAAGTCCATGGAGAACAAGAGCACCTCCTCCCAGCTGGTAACACGGTCACCACCGATAAATCCATGATTATCGAAAACTTCAACAAGCATTTCTCAACGGCTGGCCATGCCTTCCGCCTGGCTACTCCAACCTCGGCCAACAGCTCCGCCCCCCCCGCAGCTACTCGCCCAAGCCTCTCCAGGTTCTCCTTTACCCAAATCCAGATAGCAGATGTTCTGAAAGAGCTGCAAAACCTGGACCCGTACGAATCAGCTGGGCTTGACAATCTGGACCCTCTATTTCTGAAACTATCCGCCGCCATTGTCGCAACCCCTATTACCAGCCTGTTCAACCTCTCTTTCATATCGTCTGAGATCCCCAAGGATTGGAAAGCTGCCGCAGTCATCCCCCTCTTCAAAGGGGGAGACACCCTGGACCCAAACTGTTACAGACCTATATCCATCCTGCCCTGCCTTTCTAAGGTCTTCGAAAGCCAAGTCAACAAACAGGTCACTGACCATCTCGAATCCCACCGTACCTTCTCCGCTGTGCAATCTGGTTTCCGAGCCGGTCACGGGTGCACCTCAGCCACGCTCAAGGTACTAAACGATATCATAACCGCCATCGATAAAAGACAGTACTGTGCAGCCGTCTTCATCGACCTTGCCAAGGCTTTCGACTCTGTCAATCACCATATTCTTATCGGCAGACTCAGTAGCCTCGGTTTTTCTGGTGACTGCCTTGCCTGGTTCACCAACTACTTTGCAGACAGAGTTCAGTGTGTCAAATCGGAGGGCATGCTGTCCGGTCCTCTGGCAGTCTCCATGGGGGTGCCACAAGGTTCAATTCTCGGGCCGACTCTTTTCTCTGTATATATCAATGATGTTGCTCTTGCTGCGGGCGATTCCCTGATCCACCTCTACGCAGACGACACCATTCTATATACTTCCGGCCCGTCCTTGGACACTGTGCTATCTAACCTCCAAACGAGCTTCAATGCCATACAACACTCCTTCCGTGGCCTCCAACTGCTCTTAAACGCTAGTAAAACCAAATGCATGCTTTTCAACCGTTCGCTGCCTGCACCCGCACGCCTGACTAGCATCACCACCCTGGATGGTTCCGACCTAGAATATGTGGACATCTATCAGTACCTAGGTGTCTGGCTAGACTGTAAACTCTCCTTCCAGACTCATATCAAACATCTCCAATCGAAAATCAAATCTAGAGTCTGCTTTCTATTCCGCAACAAAGCCTTCTTCACTCACGCCGCCAAACTTACCCTAGTAAAACTGACTATCCTACCGATCCTCGACTTCGGTGATGTCATCTACAAAATTGCTTCCAACACTCTACTCAGCAAACTGGATGCAGTTTATCACAGTGCCATCCGTTTTGTCACTAAAGCACCTTATACCACCCACCACTGCGACCTGTATGCTCTAGTCGGCTGGCCCTCGCTACATATTCGTCGCCAGACCCACTGGCTCCAGGTCATCTACAAGTCCATGCTAGGTAAAGCTCCGCCGTATCTCAGTTCACTGGTCACGATGGCAACACCCACCCGTAACACGCGCTCCAGCAGGTGTATCTCACTGATCATCCCTAAAGCCAACACCTCATTTGGCCGCCTTTCATTCCAGTTCTCTGCTGCCTGTGACTGGAACGAATTGCAAAAATCGCTGAAGTTAGAGACTTTTATCTCCCTCACCAACTTCAAACATCTGCTATCTGAGCAGCTAACCGATCGCTGCAGCTGTACATAGTCTATCGGTAAATAGCCCACCCATTTTTACCTACCTCATCCCCATACTGTTTTTATTTATTTACTTTTCTGCTCTTTTGCACACCAATATCTCTACCTGTACATGCCCATCTGATCATTTATCACTCCAGTGTTAATCTGCAAAATTGTAATTATTCGCCTACCTCCTCATGCCTTTTGCACACAATGTATATAGACTCTCCTTTTTTTCTACTGTGTTATTGACTTGTTAATTGTTTACTCCATGTGTAACTCTGTGTTGTCTGTTCACACTGCTATGCTTTATATTGGCCAGGTCACAGTTGCAAATGAGAACTTGTTCTCAACTAGCCTACCTGGTTAAATAAAGGTGAAAAAAAAAAAAAGATGACCTGGAGCCAGTGGGTCTGGCGACGAATATGTAGCGAGGGCCAGCCGACTAGAGCATACAGGTTGCAGTGGTGGGTGGTATAAGGTTATTTGGTAACAAAACGGATGGCACTGTGATAGACTGCATCCAGTTTGCTGAGTAGAGTGTTGGAAGCTATTTTGTAGATGACATCGCCGAAGTCGAGGATCGATAAGATAGTCAGTTTTACAAGGGTACGTTTGGCGGCGTGAGTGAAGGAGGCTTTGTGAAATAGAAAGCCGATTGTAGATTTGATTTTGGATTGGAGATGTTTAATATGAGTCTGGAAGGAGAGTTTACAGTCTAGCCAGACACCTAGGTATTTATAGTTGTCCACATATTCTAGGTCGGAACCGTCCAGGGTGGTGATGCTAGTCGGGTGGGCGGGTGCGGGCAGCGAACGGTTGAAAAGCATGCATTTGGTTTTACTAGCGTTTAAGGGCAGTTGGAGGCCACGGAAGGAGTGTTGTATGGCATTGAAGCTTGTCTGGAGGTTAGTTAGCACAGTGGAGAGATAGAGAGAGGGATAGATGGAGAGATAGAGAGAGGGATAGATGGAGAGATAGAGATATGGACAGAGGGATGGTTAGAGAGATAGAGAGGGATGGATGGAGAGATGGAGAGAGGGATGGATGGAGAGAGAGAAGGATAGATGGAGAGATAGAGGGATGGATGGAGAGATAGCGAGAGGGATAGATGGAGAGATAGAGAGAGGGATAGATGGAGAGATAGAGAGGGATAGATGGAGAGATAGAGATATGGAGAGAGGGATGGATAGAGAGATAGAGAGGGATGGATGGAGAGATAGAGAGAGAGATAGATGGAGAGAGAGAGGGATAGATGGAGAGATAGCGAGAGGGATAGATGGAGAGAGAGAGGGATAGATGGAGAGATAGAGAGGGATGAATGGAGAGATAGAGATATGGAGAGAGGGATGGATGGAGATATGGAGAAAGGGATGGATGGAGAGAGAGATATGGTGAGAGGGATGGATGGAGAGACAGAGGGATGGAGGAGAGATAGATAGAGAGAGGGATAGACGGCTGGAGAAAAGACACACATCCAGTTGGAGTGAGTGTCTCTCTTGGCATCAATGTACTCATCACTCTGCTTGCTTTTGTAGATCTGAGGAACAATTGCATCTCAGCAGTTATTTCACTCAGCCAATCAGAACTTGATGTTGCGCTTTAATCAGACAGATAAGTCAGTCAGACAGACACACCCACTCCTCTCACCACCCAGGAGTAGCCACTCTCCATGGCCAGCACCTTGTCTGTGAGTTCTCCTTCATACAGTCCGTCTGTTTCCATCTATGGCACACAGGCTGTGCAGGCCTTGTTAGAAGGCGGAGTGATGTGAATGTATCTGCACAGAATGACTAGTGGAAATAAATGGGTTCTCCACGGTAGACCATACACACAGATTGCTTAATGATCAACCCTAATGTTTTCCTGAACTTTCCAATAACTTTGATGCATTTCAATCACCCCAAAACATACTTCCTTCCAGCTGTGGAAAAAGTACCCAATTGTCATACTTGAGTAAAAGTAAAGATACCTTAGTTGGAAATGGCTCAAGTGAAAGTGAAAGTCACCTAGTAAAATACTACTTGAGTAAAAGTCTAAAAGTATTTGGTTTAAAATGTACTTAAAGTATTAACAGTAAATGTAATCGCTAAAATATACTTAAGTATCAAAAGTAAAAGGTCAAGTATAAATCATTTAAAATTCCTTATATTAAGCTAACCAGACGGCATGATTTTCTTGTTTTTTAAATTTACGGATAGCCAAGAGCACACTTCAACACTCAGACATCATTTAAACTAAGCATTTGTGTTTAGTGAGTCTGCCAAATTGGAGGCATTCGGGATGATCAGGGATGTTCTCTTGATAAGTGTGCGAATTAGTCCATTTTCGTGTCCTGCTAAGCATTCAAAATGTAACTAAACTCAGCAAAAAAAGAAACGTCCCTTATTCATGACCCTGTCTTTCAAAGATAATTGGCAAAATTCCAATCTTTCTACATTGTTAAAGGGTTTTCACACTGTTTCCCATGCTTGTTCAATGAACCATAAACAATTAATGAACATGCATCTGTGGAACGGTCGTTAAGACACTAACAGCTTACAGACAGTAGGCAATTAAGGTCACAGTTATGAAAACTTAGGACACTAAAGAGGCCTTTCTACTGACTCTGGAAAAATGAAAAAAGACAGATGCCCAGGGTCCCTGCTCATCTGCGTGAACGTGCCTTAGGCATGCTGCAAGGAGGCATGAGGACTGCAGATGTGGCCAGGGCAATAAATTGCAATGTCCGTACTGTGAGACGCCTAAGACAGCGCTACAGGGAGACAGGACGGACAGCTGATCGTCCTCGCAGTGGCAGACCACGTGTAACAACACCTGCACAGGATCGGTACATCAGAACATCACACCTATAGGACAGGTACAGGATGGCAACAACAACTGTCCGAGTTACACCAGGAACGCACAATCCCAAGCTCAATGCTAAGACTATCTGCAATAGGCTGAGAGAGGCTGGACTGAGGGCTTGTAGGCCTGTTGTAAGGCAGGTCCTCACCAGACATCACCGGCAACAACATTGCCTATGGGCACAAACCCACCGTCGCTGGACCAGACAGGACTGGCAAAATGTGCTCTTCACTGACGAGTCACGGTTTTGTCTCAAAAGGGGGGATGGTCAGATTCGCGTTTATTGTCAAAGGAATGAGCGTTACACCGAGTCCTGTACTCTGGAGCGGGATCGATTTGGAGGTGGAGGGTCTATCATGGTCTGGGGCGGTGTGTCACAGCATCATCAGACTGAGCTTGTTGTCATTGCAGGCAATCTCAATGCTGTGCGTTACAGGGAAGACATCCTCCTCCCTCATGTGGTACACTTCCTGCAGGCTCATCCTGACATGACCCTCCAGCATGACAATGCCACCAGCCATACTGCTCATTCTGTGCATGATTTCCTGCAAGACAGGAATGTCAGAGTTCTGCCATTGCCAGCGAAGAGCCCGGATCTCAATCCCATTGAGCAGGTCTGGGACCTGTTGGATCGTAGGGTGAGGGCTAGGGCCATTCCCCCCAGAAATGTCTGGGAACTTGCAGGTGCCTTGGTGGAAGAGTGGGGTAACATCTCACAGCAAGAACGGGCAAATCTGGTGTAGTCCATGAGGAGGAGATGCACTGCAGTACTTAATGCAGCTGGTGGCCACACCAGATACTGACTGTTACTTTAGATTTTGACCCCCTATGTTCAGGGACACATTATTCAATTTCTGTTAGTCACATGTCTGTGGAACTTGTTCCGTTTATGTCTCAGGTGTTGAATCTTGTTATGTTCATATAAATATTTACACATGTTACGTTTGCTGAACATAAACACAGTTGACAGTGAGAGGACGTTTCTTTTTTTTTGCTGAGTTTAGTACTTTTGGGTGTCAGGGGAAATGTAAGTAAAAAGTACATTATTTTCTTTAGGAATGTAGTCAAGTAAAAGTAGTCAACAATATAAGTAGTAAAGTAAAGTACAGATACCCCAACAAACTACTTAAGTAGTACTTTAAAGTATTTTTACCTAAGTACTTTCCACCACTGCTTCCTTCAGACTGAAATTTGGCATTATCTGATTTGATATTTTGTGCTATTATTGAGATAATGATAATTCCCCCAAGTGTCCAAACATTGTAAATCAAATAGCTTCATGATCCTTGTTAATAGTATTTCAAATAGCATGAATATGAATCGATTTGGGTAGGTTATGGTAGCTCACCCAGTGAGTGTGTTTCACAAATGTGTCTCCCCCAGAAATATTAGTGACTACCACTGCTCTAGAACTACCTGTTCAATTCCCCATCTCTTTCCATCTCTCTATTTAAGTGAAGTGGAATATAATGATGTCATTAGTCTTTCTTTTTCTTTCAGTATTTGCTTCAGTTCTATATCCAGTTTGCTATTCTCTTTGACCTCTGAACATCACTTCAGTTCTATATCCAGTTTGCTATTCTCTTTGACCTCTGAACATCACTTCAGTTCTATATCCAGTTTGCTATTCTCTTTGACCTCTGAACATCACTTCAGTTCTATATCCAGTTTGCTATTCTCTTTGACCTCTGAACATCACTTCAGTTCTATATCCAGTTTGCTATTCTCTTTGACCTCTGAACATCACTTCAGTTCTATATCCAGTTTGCTATTCTCTTTGACCTCTGAACATCACTTCAGTTCTATATCCAGTTTGCTATTCTCTTTGACCTCTGAACATCACTTCAGTTCTATATCCAGTTTGCTATTCTCTTTGACCTCTGAACATCACTTCAGTTCTATATCCAGTTTGCTATTCTCTTTGACCTCTGAACATCACTTCAGTTCTATATCCAGTTTGCTATTCTCTTTGACCTCTGAACATCACTTCAGTTCTATATCCAGTTTGCTATTCTCTTTGACCTCTGAACATCACTTCAGTTCTATATCCAGTTTGCTATTCTCTTTGACCTCTGAACATCACTTCAGTTCTATATCCAGTTTGCTATCCTCTTTGACCTCTGAACATCACTTCAGTTCTATATCCAGTTTGCTATTCTCTTTGACCTATGAACATCACTTCAGTTCTATATCCAGTTTGCTATTCTCTTTGACCTCTGAACATCACTTCAGTTCTATATCCAGTTTGCTATTCTCTTTGACCTCTGAACATCACTTCAGTTCTATATCCAGTTTGCTATTCTCTTTGACCTCTGAACATCACTTCAGTTCTATATCCAGTTTGCTATTCTCTTTGACCTCTGAACATCACTTCAGTTCTATATCCAGTTTGCTATTCTCTTTGACCTCTGAACATCACTTCAGTTCTATATCCAGTTTGCTATTCTCTTTGACCTCTGAACATCACTTCAGTTCTATATCCAGTTTGCTATTCTCTTTGACCTCTGAACATCACTTCAGTTCTATATCCAGTTTGCTATCCTCTTTGACCTCTGAACATCACTTCAGTTCTATATCCAGTTTGCTATCCTCTTTGACCTCTGAACATCACTTCAGTTCTATATCCAGTTTGCTATTCTCTTTGACCTCTGAACATCACTTCAGTTCTATATCCAGTTTGCTATTCTCTTTGACCTCTGAACATCACTTCAGTTCTATATCCAGTTTGCTATTCTCTTTGACCTCTGAACATCACTTCAGTTCTATATCCAGTTTGCTATTCTCTTTGACCTCTGAACATCACTTCAGTTCTATATCCAGTTTGCTATCCTCTTTGACCTCTGAACATCACTTCAGTTCTATATCCAGTTTGCTATCCTCTTTGACCTCTGAACATCACTTCAGTTCTATATCCAGTTTGCTATTCTCTTTGACCTCTGAACATCACTTCAGTTCTATATCCAGTTTGCTATTCTCTTTGACCTCTGAACATCACTTCAGTTCTATATCCAGTTTGCTATTCTCTTTGACCTCTGAACATCACTTCAGTTCTATATCCAGCTTGCTATTCTCTTTGACCTCTCTGAATACCCCTTCCGTTTCTCTCCTCCCCTCCCTCTCACTCTCCTTTGCTTTCAGGTGTGAATGAGTCGTCCCAGTCTTAGATCTTTTCCTGCTCTGGTTGTCCGTTCTCCTTCACGGCTCAGATCTACCTCTACAAGCACACAAAGAGATCCCACAGGGAAGAGTACGTCAGGCTGCTGAGGAGTGGAGGGATTAGATCAGAGACACTAGCAACACCCAGTGGCTCTCGGCGGTGTTCAACAACTCCAGATCACACCCCAATCACACTCCTCACCCAGAAACACAGAGACACAGAAACACAGAGACACAGGGAAGCCAAGACCTCACCACTGCTCTCAGTGTGGGAAGAGTTTCCATCGATCAGGAGACTTAAAGGTGCACCAACGTACTCACACAGGAGAAAGGCCATACCACTGTTCCCAGTGTGGGAAGAGGTTCAGTGTGTCAGGACATTTAAAGACACACCAGTGTATTCCCACAGGAGAGATGCCATATCACTGCTCTCAGTGTGGGAAGAGGTTCAGTGAGTCAGGACATTTAAAGACACACCAGTGTATTCCCACAGGAGAGAGGCCGTATCACTGTTCTCAGTGTGGGAAGAGGTTCAGTGAGTCAGGAAGCTTAAAGGAACACCAGTGTATTCCCACAGGAGAGAGGCCGTATCACTGTTCTCAGTGTGGGAAGAGGTTCAGTGAGTCAGGAAGCTTAAAGGAACACCAGTGTATTCCCACAGGAGAGAGGCCGTATCACTGCTCTCAGTGTGGGAAGAGGTTCAGTGAGTCAGGAAGCTTAAAGGAACACCAGTGTATTCCCACAGGAGAGAGGCCGTATCACTGTTCTCAGTGTGGGAAGAGGTTCAGTGAGTCAGGAAGCTTAAAGGAACACCAGTGTATTCCCACAGGAGAGAGGCCGTATCACTGTTCTCAGTGTGGGAAGAGGTTCAGTGAGTCAGGAAGCTTAAAGGAACACCAGTGTATTCCCACAGGAGAGATGCCATATCACTGCTCTCAGTGTGGGAAGAGGTTCAGTGAGTCAGGACATTTAAAGACACACCAGTGTATTCCCACAGGAGAGAGGCCGTATCACTGCTCTCAGTGTGGGAAGAGGTTCAGTGAGTCAGGAAGCTTAAAGGAACACCAGCGTACACCTGACTCCATGAGTCACTAGCACCAACTGATTTACCGGTGGCATTCCAAAGCCCTAAATGCCGCAAATAGTTTGTTTGCCTGAATAAAAATCCAGTGGAACTGTGTACTGTATTTATAGAACTACTAAATGCGTTGTGAAGGGTTATATTGCCTTATAAACATGCATAGTACCTTATAGAGGTGCAGTTTTCTTTATTTTTTTTTTTACCCCTTTTTCTCCCCAATTTCGTGGTATTCAATTGTTTTAGTAGCTACTAACTTGTCTCATCGCTACAACTCCCATACGGGCTCGGGAGAGACGAAGGTTGAAAGTCATGCGTCCTCCGATACACAACCCAACCAAGCCGCACTGCTTCTTAACACAGCGCGCATGCAAACCGGAAGCCAGCCGCACCAATGTGTCGGAGGCTACACCGTGCACCTGGCAACCTTGGTTAGCGCGCACTGCGTCCAGCCCGCCACAGGAGTCGCTGGTGCGCGATGAGACAAGGGCAACCCTACCGGCCAAGCCCTCCCTAACCCGGACGACGCTAGGCCAATTGTGCGTTGCCCCACGGACCTCCCGGTCGCGGCCGGTTACGACAGAGCCTGGGCGCGAACCCAGAGTCTCTGATGGCACAGCTGGCGCTGCAGTACAGCGCCCTTAACCACTGCGCCACCCGGTAGGCCGTTACATATGTGATAGAGAGTCAGCCCCAAAGACAGTGATAGTGTATCTCATTGAGTTTATAAGATGATGTTATGGTCAGGCAATGAAGAAGAGAGAGTTTGAAAGAAATATTGAGAAAATAGATATTGGTAGTCTATTGGATGATCTTGTGGTATGGGAAGAGGGTAAGGCTCTGGGTAAATGAAGGAATGTCCATGATGGATGTAGTGGCAGCCATCTTGGGCGAGGCGGGGAGGAAGGTCAGTTTGGACACTTCTCCGTAGGACGAACTGCCGCACTCTTCCTCATCCCTCTCTCCGTTGCCATGACGACTCTGCTTGTCATCTCCTGGGGGGTCGCCCTCCTCCGGCCCAAAACCCACCACCTAGGGAGGGAGGTTGATGTTAGAGCGCACACACACACACGCACACACACAGCTCTTAAAGATTGATTACACTGCTCACCTATGCACACACACTTACACTGAGTTTTCTGCACTGCTCAACTATACACACACACACTTACATGTACACTGAGTTTTCTGCACTGCTCAACTATACACACACACTTACATGTACACTGAGTTTTCTGCACTGCTCAACTATACACACACACTTACATGTACACTGAGTTTTCTGCACTGCTCAACTATACACACACACTTACATGTACACTGAGTTTTCTGCACTGCTCAACTATACACACACACTTACATGTACACTGAGTTTTCTGCACTGCTCAACTATGCACACACACTTACATGTACACTGAGTTTTCTGCAGTTGTGTCCGCGGTGCTCCAGATACCAGGATACCAGCTCTGCTCTCGTCATCTGCTTCAGGGCCTCAATCTACTCACACACACAAACACGTAAGCACACGTAGTCGCACATGAAACGTCTGCAGCAACTACACAATTCTGCACACACCACAAAAACAGAAAAACTGAAATTGTCCAGTGTGTGTCTCACCTCTCTGTGAAGCCTGTTGAAGACATACTGCTGTGTAGCGACCTCGGCCCAGTTTCTGTCCACCTCCTCTCCCAGGTGTGTGTCCTCACACTCCTTTAGCTTGACCAGCGCAGTCACCTGTACACACACACACACACACACACACACACACACACACACACACACACACACACACACACACACACACACACACACACACACACACACACACACACACACACACACCTTCAGCTTAACAAGTAAACTCCAGGACACTCAGATATATAGTCAGTCAGAAACACACACCTGTGTGTTGAAGGCACTCTCAGTCAGAGCACTCAACTTCTCTCCAAAGGAAGACAGAAACTCCTCTATCTTCAACTCTACCAGCTCAGTACTGAAAGAAAGATGGAGAGAGAAGAGAAGAGATGGAGAGAGAGTGAGAGAGAAGAGAAGAGATGGAGAGAGAGCCCACTGTCATTACTATAAGGGGCATTACAGGTCATAAGAGATAGTACTGCTAGCCTCGGGAAGACCACATCAAAGTCACTGCAGTGCACAATGGCATTGGTTCATACAGTCAGTATGAGGATCTCACTTGAACTTGGTGGCCTGTGTTTCCACCGTGACAGAGAAGCCCAGGACTCCAGATGTGTTTCTGCAGGTTGGATAAACATGATACCTGGAGGAGAGAGACGGAGGGAGAGAGATGGAGAGAGAGGGCTTTAAGTTGACTGAGCCAATTGGAAGCTGGAGAAGGTTTAGATACTGGGACACTTGGGAAGGTTGGGACACTCAGGAAGGTTGGGACACTCAGGAAGGTTGGGACACTGGGGTTAACACTCCTACTCTTTCCAGAGGTTCCATGGTCTATTTAGTCACCAGAGAGACAGAGAAATGTGAAACACAGACACTGACCCCAGAGTCTCTTTTGTCCTGAGGAAGTCAAAGCAGGGCTCCTCCATGTGCATCTGGAACCACAACAATATCAACAACACAGAGGTCAGAGGAAGAAGGGATGAGGGGTTAGGGGATGAAATGATGAACGGTTGTTGGTGTACTCACCACCAGCAGCTCCATCAGTGTGTGTTCTCTGAGGTTTTTCAGACCAGACTGGAGAGAGAGGGGGAGAAGGGGAGAGGAAGAGAAGAGAGTGAATGAATGAATGTCAGAGGCGAATCAATCAGTCATGAAGAGATGAATTGTACCAGTGTGTGTGTGTACCTGGTAGTAGACTGTGACCTCTGAGTTGGCGTCTCCCTTGTTCAATGCTTTGACCTTACAGACGTGCTGTTTCAGAGGCAGCTCCACCACTCTAAACAACACTGGGACCTCTGCTGGCAGCTTGGAGAACTGCAGCTTACTGACAGAGACGAGGACAGCGAGAGAGGACAGCAAAGATAGTTATGTGTGTATGTGTGTGTGTGTGTGTGTGTGTGTGTAAACTTACTCAGTGATGTACTGCAGGAATTGGATTGACTCCTGTAGAGAAAACAGATCCCACTTTAATAAACGGCAGAAATCATAGAAGAGGGTTTGGTGGAAAGGGTGTGTAATGTGTGTGTGTGTGTGTTTTCATGGTCCAGTCACCTGGCTAGTGAAGTTCCCCTGCACCAGTCCCTCTGCATAGAGCTGGGTCTTGAAGGTTCTGCTGAACTCCATCAGTTGTTCTACAGTCAGACCACCGTCTGCCAGCGCCTGGTACTTCTCTACCATGGACCAGCGACCATGCTCCAGGACCAACAACCGCACGTCCCTGAGCGTGTGTGTTTGGTGGGGCAGAGAGAAGACAATGGTGAGATGGGACACACACCAACAAACAGACCCACACACACACACGCGTGACGTACTTGCCCAGTTTCTCAGGTCGTATGAGGATGTTGAAATAGGCCTTTTTGAGCTGCTCAGAGAACATATTGAAGACATCTTGACAGGCAGAGAAATCAGCCAGATGGTCCAGGATCAGATGGAACAGGAGCTACAGAGGAGGGAACACCATCATCATCATCATCATTATCCTCGTGTGTGAGTGTGGGGTGTGTGGCGCGGTGCAGTGCGTCTGGGTCTAACTCACAGGCAGTTTGTGGTTGAAGCCCTTGACCTTGATAACCAGTCCGTGTTCTCCTACGGACAGCTTGTAGTCCAGCTGGGCCACGTCAGCCTCGTAGGCTGGCTCTGCTAGGTTATGACCCAGTATGTTCACTAGCAGGTCAAATAACACCAGGCTAGGGAGGGGTAGAGAGAGCAGAGGGGCAGGGTGAGAGCGAGAGAGAGAGAGGAAGTGGCAGGTGGAGAGAAGGGAGGGAGTGAGAGAGAGAGGGGGAAAGGAGGGTTGGGAATGAGAGAGAGTGGAGAGAGGGAGATAGGAAGAGAGAAACAGGTTTTAAAAAACAGTGTAAAACAGTTCCTAGCTATGGCTGCATTCTCAAGGGCTAGCAGTTTTGGCACAATCTCTACCTGTGAAACAATTGTTGGCTAATGGCTAACTAAACCCTGGACTTACTTCCTGGCTGACTGCTGGATGACCGGAGAGATGAGATGGAAGCGGATGTACGCTGAAGGAGAGAGAGTAGAAACGACAGATCAACGGAGAGAGGAAATCTCAGATCAACGGAGAGAGAGTTGAAACGACAGATCAACGGAGAGAGGAAATCTCAGATCAACGGAGAGAGAGTAGAAACGACAGATCAACAGAGAGAGAGAGTAGAAACGACAGATCAACAGAGAGAGAGGAAATCTCAGATCAACAGAGAGAGAGGAAATCTCAGATCAACAGAGAGAGTAGAAACGACAGATCAACAGAGAGAGAGAGTAGAAACGACAGATCAACAGAGAGAGAGGAAATCTCAGATCAACAGAGAGAGTAGAAACGACAGATCAACAGAGAGAGAGTAGAAACAACAGATCAACAGAGAGAGAGGAAATCTCAGATCAACAGAGAGAGAGGAAATCTCAGATCAACAGAGAGAGTAGAAACGACAGATCAACAGAGAGAGAGGAAATCTCAGATCAACAGAGAGAGTAGAAACGACAGATCAACAGAGAGAGAGTAGAAACAACAGATCAACAGAGAGAGAGGAAATCTCAGATCAACAGAGAGAGAGGAAATCTCAGATCAACAGAGAGAGTAGAAACGACAGATCAACAGAGAGAGAGTAGGAACAACAGATCAACAGAGAGAGTAGAAACAACAGATCAACAGAGAGAGAGGAAATCTCAGATCAACAGAGAGAGAGTAGAAACGACAGATCAACAGAGAGAGAGGAAACGTCAGATCAACAGAGAGAGAATAGAAACGACAGATCAACGGAGAGAGGAAATCTCAGATCAACAGAGAGAGAGGAAACGTCAGATCAACAGAGAGAGAATAGAAACGACAGATCAGCAGAGAGAGAGTAGAAACGACAGATCAACAGAGAGAGAGGAAATCTCAGATCAACAGAGAGAGTAGAAACAACAGATCAACAGAGAGAGAGTAGAAACAACAGATCAACAGAGAGAGAGGAAATCTCAGATCAGAGAGAGAGGAAATCTCAGATCAGAGAGAGAGGAAATCTCAGATCAGAGAGAGAGGAAATCTCAGATCAACAGAGAGAGAGGAAATCTCAGATCAACAGAGAGAGAGGAAACAACAGATCAACAGAGAGAGAGGAAACGTCAGATCAACAGAGAGAGAGAGTAGAAACAACAGATCAACAGAGAGAGAGTAGAAACAACAGATCAACAGAGAGAGAGGAAATCTCAGATCAACAGAGAGAGTAGAAACAACAGATCAACAGAGAGAGAGTAGAAACAACAGATCAACAGAGAGAGAGTAGAAACAACAGATCAACAGAGAGAGAGTAGAAACAACAGATCAACAGAGAGAGTAGAAACAACAGATCAACAGAGAGAGAGTAGAAACAACAGATCAACAGAGAGAGAGTAGAAACAACAGATCAACAGAGAGAGAGTAGAAACAACAGATCAACAGAGAGAGAGAAAACGTCAGATCAACAGAGAGAGAGGAAACAACAGATCAACAGAGAGAGAGGAAATCTCAGATCAACAGAGAGTAGAAACGACAGATCAACAGAGAGAGAGGAAATCTCAGATCAACAGAGAGAGTAGAAACAACAGATCAACAGAGAGAGAGGAAACAACAGATCAACAGAGAGAGAGGAAATCTCAGATCAACAGAGAGAGAGGAAACAACAGATCAACAGAGAGAGAGGAAACGTCAGATCAACAGAGAGAGAGGAAACAACAGATCCACAGAGAGAGAGGAAACAACAGATCAACAGAGAGAGAGGAAACGTCAGATCAACAGAGAGAGAATAGAAACGACAGATCAGCGGAGAGAGGAAATCTCAGATCAACAGAGAGAGAATAGAAACGACAGATCAGCGGAGAGAGAGTAGAAACAACAGATCAACAGAGAGAGAGGAAACGTCAGATCAACAGAGAGAGAATAGAAACGACAGATCAGCGGAGAGAGAGTAGAAACAACAGATCAATTAAAGTAAAGTTATTGACCATTTTAATTGTTCACTGTTGTAGTAACTCAACCAATCAAATGTATTTTATAAAGCCCTTTATACATCAGCAGAAGAACAGTTGCCAGGAAAAACTCCCTAGAAGGAAGGAACCTATGAAGAAACCTAGAGAGGAACCAGGCTCAGAGGGGTGAACAGTTTTCTACTGGCTGTAGCAGATAGAGATTAAGGAAAAACTCCACCCAAAAACAATATTTTGGTATTCGTTTCACTAGTCCTTTGTTGATATAGTCCCAAAATGTTTTGCATGTCAGCAATCATGTTTTCAAGATAAATAACATTCAAAATATAGAAATTCAAGCCAGTATGATGCAAGTTATAAAGTGCTGAGATTTTTGGACTATGTCAACAATGGACTAATGAAACAAATACCAACCGTTTTTGGGTGGAGTTTTCCTTTAAGAGAACATGTGGACATTGACGCCAGATCGTGTGTGTTTTTGTGTTATAAAGTAGTTACTTTGAAACACACACACACACTAGGGCTGGCACAATTACCGTACGGATGAAAACCATTATGAAAATAAAATAACCGTCATAATTTTTGTTTTTGGGGTACGAAGAGGACGGCCTGGAATTTGTGCGGTGGAGTCCGTTTCTGCTGTAGCACGTACTCTAAACAGCATGACGAAACGTTGTTGCTCCTAGTGGAAACAAGCAAGGTGTTGCAGCAAACGAGTCGTCGGTTGCCTAGGAAACGGCAGCACACATGAAAAGAACGGGCTTGGAACCATAGAATTATCAATTAGAATAATCCTTTAATAGGCTCTATATGCTTGGAATGTCTTACCCTGGCAATTTGACTGGTAAACTCATGGGTACACTAGGGATGGCTGCATGGTATCGGGATGTAACGGCTTCCATGGTCATGTAGAATGTTCATTCAAATGATGTTAACTGATGTGGCTCTTGTAATGAAAATGTTTTGTAACGTCAGTTGAGTTGAATCAAAGATGTTCAACTATATTGACAAGATAGTGGAGTGACCGCTCTAACAATGGAAATATATGTCCTCAAATTTGAAAGGCATTCAGGTGGGACCATTCTAGCCAATGAGAGGGCAGATACGTGTGTGTGAACAACAGGCACAACTGATATAAAGTAGTTTTTTTCCAACCTGGCCAAATTCCACGTGCGTCCACTTATATCTGAGCATTCGTAACAACCTAACCATTACGAAACATATATTTGATCAAATAAGCCTCACGTAGCAATATAGCAATTAAATTTTTTTGTTGACCAAATTCAACACTCTCTCATTGACCTCCATACAAAAAAATCCTCACTTCTTGGTCTTATTTTCGTGGACAGAATTTGGGCGGAGTAAACCCTCTCGCTTTGCCTTTTCTTCTCTGGTTGAACTAATAAATCACGGCACATATTGATGGTTACACTTCCTGCTTTGCTCCTGTGGGTACACTCGCAATGATTGCCAGTCCACCCATGATGTCATCATTGACTTGAATGGGGACGCCCATTCAATTTAGTTTTATTACTATTCAAATGTTTATTACGGAGATTTGGATGGCCAATTACCATCATCCATAATTCCTTGACCGTCACAGTCCTAACACACACACACACACACACACCTTTGGGTATGTTGAACTTGTTGTCCTTCTTGTACCAGAGGCATCCTCGGTCGTTGGCAGTTACTCTGACTGGCAGCTCAGTATCAGGACAGTCAGACAGCTTCAGGCTGAAATCAGTCGCTGGAAGGATATGAACACATTAGGAAGGTTCACAACACACAAATACACAGACACACACACACTAACCGATGAACTTGTTCTCCACAGGGAGGTGCAGGTCAGAGTTGTGCTCAAAGTCTCCGTTCCAGCGCTCTCTCCACTCCTGCTGGATATCTGGACAGAGAAGAGACAACGATCAGGATACCCTCTCTCTTTCTCTACATACTGGGACCATGTTGACATGATCTGGTCCTCTAATAATGCAAACACATACAGGGCCTTCAGAAAGTATACCTACATCTTGACCTTTTCCACATGTTGTTGTGTTACAGCCTGAATTTCAAATGGATTCAATTGAGATTTTGTGTCACGGGTCTACACACCATACCCCATAATGTCAAAACGGAGTTATGTTTTTCAACATCTTTTACAAATGAATTAATAATGAAAAGCTTAAATGTCTCGAGTAAATACGTATTCGACCCGTAAAAGCCTAAATACGTTCAGGAGTAAACATTTGCTTAACGTGTCACATAATAAATTGCATGGACTCACTCTGTGTGTAATAATAGTGTTTAACATGATTTTTGAATGACTACCTCATCTCTGTCCCTCAGTCGAGCAGTACATTTCAAGCACAGATTCAACCACAAAGACCAGGGCGGTTTTCCAATGCTTCGCAAAGAAGGGCACCATTGGAAGATGGGTAAAAAAAATAAAAAAATAAACAGACACAGAATATCCCTTTGAGCATGGTGAAGTTATTAATTACATGTCGGATGGTGTATCAACACACCCAGTCAACACAAAGACAAGTGTCCTTCCTAACTCAGTTGCCAGAGAGGAAGGAAACCAGTTACAGAGTTTAATGGCTGTGATAGAAGAAAACTGGGAATGTATCAACAACATTGTAGTTGCTCCACAACACTAGCCTGTACAGAATAAAAAATATCACAAAACATGCATCCTGTTTCCATTAAGGCATTACAGTAAAACTGCAAAACATGTGGCAAAGAAATAAACTTTATGTCCTGAATAGAAAGCGTTATGTTTGGGCTAAATCCAACACAACACATCACTGAGTACCACTCTTCATATTTTCAAGCATGGTGGTGGCTGCATCATGTTATTGGTATGCTTGTCAACGGCATGACTAGGATAAAAAGAAATGGAATAGAGCAAAGCACTGGCAATATCCTCGAGGAAAACCTGGTTCAGTCTGCTTTCCAACAGACACTGGGAGACAAATTCACCATTCAACAGGACATTAACCTAAAACACGTATCTACACTAGAGTTGTTTACCAAGACAATATTGAATGTTCCTGATTGGCCTAGTTACAGCTTTGACTTAAAATTGGCTTGAAAATCTATGGCAAGATGTGAAAATGGCTGTCTGGCAATGATTAACAACCAACTTGACAGAGCTTGAAACATTTTAAAAAGAATCATGTGCAAATATTGTACAATCCAGGTGTATAAAGCTCTTAGTGACTTACCCAGAAAGACTCACAGCTATAATCACTGCCAAAGGTGCTTCTAACATGTATTGACTCAGGGATGTGAATACTTCTGTAAATGCATTTCTAAAAACATGTTTTCAGTTTGTCATTATGGGGTATGGTGTGTAGATGGGTGAGAGAAAAACTTTTTGAATTCAGGCTGTAACACAACAAAATGTAGAATAGGTGTGAATGGTGTGAATACTTTCTGAAGGCACTGTAGTAGGCATGTATGTATGTATGTGTGTGTGTATGTATGTATGTATGTATCACCCTCTACGCTGTAGTGTGTCCCAAACCATTTCTCCCTAAGGGGACAGTGGCCTTCGTGGTCTGGGGAGAGCAGCAACAGGTTGGCTCTGTCTGGAGTCAGCAAGGACAGGGCCGCACTGATCACCTACACACACACACACACACACACACACACACACAATATACTTTATTTGAATCAACAAATCACATTACATTCAAGAAACATTCAAACATTTCAAAGGTCTTTGTGTGCATGGGCACGTAAGGATACAGAAAGCACCTTCTCCAAACAGCACATACACCCATACACACACACACACACACACACACACACACACACCAGATTAGCTTAGTAAGCAAGGAAAGGGCCGCAACAATCACCTAAACACACACACACACACAGTCCGTACCTCAGGTGAATACTGGAACATGAGCTGGTCTCCGGTGAGGAAGTGTTCTTTAGGAAACAGCTGCATGTTCTCACAGATATCCTCCACATACTCTATAGGGTCCGTCTGAAACACACAGGGGTGCATCGTTTGGTTGGGTGCATTCATTCCTGTACTTGTAGATAGGAGGAGAATGTTAGTAGTATTTACCTGTTCCTGGTAGTGAAACTCATTGGCTTCAATCTTTTGAATCTCCTCATAGATCCTACAAACATAGAGAGAGAAAGAGAGAGAGTGAGAGATAGAGAGAGGTAGAGATAGAGAGAGGTAGAGAGATATATACTCATATACTGTATACTGCATATACTGTATAAAAGCACATATACATATACTGTATAAAAGCACATATTCTGCATTTCACATGCCTATAATGAAGCCCTAATCACACAGAGACACTACCGTTGTTGGGGGCCCAGGCTCTGCATCATCTTGAGGTACTGGAAGACCAGGTGAGCCACCTGAAGAGAAACACAGATAATGTGTGTACCAATAGTCTGTGTATGTACATTTTACTATACTTGTGAATACAAAAAGTGCTCACTAGAATAGTAAGCCAACTAAAATTCAGAGAAGTGAGGACATTTTGCCAGTCCTCACTTGTAAAAATACAATTTTAGGCTTAGGGGTTAGGTTTATAATTAGGGTTAGGGAAAATAGGATTTTGAATGTGTGTGTGTGTGTGTGTGTGTGTGTGTGTGTGTGTGTGTGTGTGTGTGTGTAACCTGGTAGAAGTTCTGAAATCCTTGGTCAGTGACTGTGTACCAACCTGGTAGAAGTTCTGGAATCCTTGGTCAGTGAGTGTGATGGAGATGGAGAAAATGGAGTAGGTAGAGTTCTGGTCAAAGCCTGTTTCACTGTTCCCTCCAAACAGAGCCATGGCCCAGCACCTACACACACACACACACACACACACACACACCTCAGCACAGTTACCACATAAACATAGCCATAAAGCGGTGCATTATGGGTTATGTAGTCCTGTAGTTCTGACTCACTTCCTCCTGAGAATTGATAGGATGCTGCCTGTGCCCTCGTGACCAATCAGCCAAGAGATGTAGTGGAGAGGCTTCACCCTGAGAGAGTGAGCGAGAGAGAGAGAGAGAGAGAGAGAGAGAGAGAGAGAGAAATGTAGAGAGAGAACAGGATGAGGGGATGGAGAGAGGCAGAAACAGTGAGGCAGAGAGAGAGGTGCATCATCAACTGTAGTATCTCTCCTGTAGTTCCTCTGTTATAAAGCTGTATTATCTGTAATAGCTGTATTATATGTAGTAGCTGTATTATCTGTAATAGCTGTATTATCTGTAATAGCTGTATTATATGTAGCGATAGAGAGAGATTTGTAGAGATTATATTATCTGTATTACCTGTAATAGCTGTATTATCTGTAGTAGCTGTATTATCTGTAATAGCTGTATTGTCCTTGGTAGCTGTATTATCTGTAGTAGCTGTATTATCTGTAATAGCTGTATTATCTGGAGTAGCTGTATTATCTGGAGTAGCTGTCTTATCTGTAGTTGTGTTTCTTACCTGTAGTGTTTCTCCTGAGGAGGCAGGGACCAGGTGATGGTCAGAGCATGGACCTTCCTCACAGGAACAACTGAAACACACAGCTATGTCTTACTACACTTGTGAGCATATATTTTTGGGGACCAACAATTGATTCCCATTCAAAATCCTGTTTTCAGTGAGCTGAACTGAAGCAGTATGGCTCTAATGGAGATCAGGAGAGAAGGCTGTGCAGGTCAGCTCAATAGAGCAGGTGTTCCTACCTCTGTACAGCTTGTTGAAGGCTGGAGTATCAAAGGGATCCAGCAGTTCAGAGAAGTCCGGCTTGGGCTGAGCACTGAGGAACAGGGTTCAGTAAGTGTTCGCTAAATGGCCATATTATAATATGAATGGATGAATGGTGAGGGATTCATCTACAGCTGAGACTCACTTGTTGGGCACTCCACTGAAGATCTCCTTCACCCACTCCTCTAGAGTGTCCAGCTTCTCTACACACAACAGAGGAGGACAACAGAGTTACATGTGTGACTGAGCAGCCGGTCTCTCTCTCTCTCTCTCTCTGTGTTGTGTTGTGTTGTGTTGTGTTGTGTTGTGTGTGTGTGTGTCACCTTTAGACTGCACAGCCAGGGTCATGTAGTGGGCAGAGTAATATCTCTTCCAGAAGGAGCGGAGCCTCTTGTAAACATTGATCCTCTTTTTCCTGGGCTCTGTCTTCAGAGTCTGGGCGTTACCTGGGAAACCATGACAGCCACCGGTGGAAACCATGACAACAGCTCAGTCACATACCACAATTACACAACATCTGTCTCGTTTACACATGACAACACAGTACACAGAGTAGTTAATGTGTGTGTGTGTGTGTGTGTGTGTGTGTGTGTGTGTGTGTGTCTGCCCTCACCCCAGCAGAACTTGCCCATGGGGTGACCTGGCTTCGCTAGACTCCCAAACAACATCTCTTTCCTGTGAGAGTCAGACGGCTTGGCCAGTTGGTACTCTGATAAAAGAGAGAAGGGGGAGCAGGTCACTACAAAACCAGTGCATAAGGTCTGAATAAGGACAAAAAACTAAAAATTATTCCCAGAATGCCTCTCACCAGAGTCGACAGCTTCCACCTCCCTGTCGATGGCGTCTCGGATCATCAGAGGACAGATGAAGAACTGGGCCCATCTGGAGAGAGCCAATCACAGACAGGTACAGAGTCAGATGGACCAATCCGAATCAAGAGACAAGGCACAGAGACTATAATGGTGGTGTGTTGCTGACCTGTCCAGAGCCTCTCTGAATTTCTTTCTCTGGACGTCAAACTGGAAGACGGTTCTCTCACAGTCCGTGGAGGCGTTGTCACTGCCCCCATGTTTCTTCAGGAAGGCATCGAAACCATTCTCTGATGGGTACTTCTCACTGCCCATGAACACCACTACAGGAGGAGAGAGGGAGGAGAGGAGAAAAGAGAGGGAGGAGAGGGGGAGGAGAGAGGGAGGAGAGGGAGGGGAGGAGAGAGGAGGAGAGGGAGGAGAGAGAGGGAAGAGAGGGAGGAGAGGGAGAGGGAAGAGAGGAAAGTCTATTTTATATCCCCTTGTGTCACAAACACAGCACTGAATCAGATTTATCACAACAAAACAAACAATCTCATCCTTGAGGTTCAAGGGTCATCATACTCACTGTGTTCCAGGAAATGGGCAAGGCCTGGGAGGTCATTAGGGTCACTGAAACTGCCAATACCCACACACAGCGCTGCTGCAGACTGACACACACACACAAACACACAATCATCAATACCCTTATTACTATTGCTGCTAATGTGCTGTTATTTCCTCTTCAGGTCACCCTCTCACCTGTTTCTCTGAGTGTCCCTTCTTCCTCTTCCCTCCATCCTCGTCATCCTCAAAGTCACTGTCATTGTCATCTTCATCTTCTTCAGACTCTTCCTCTGTTCCCTCTCCTGAGTCTTCTTCCTCCTCTTCCTCCTCCCCCAGTTCCTCCTCCTCCTCCTCTGATTCGTCGTCTCCAGAGGAGGCGGGACCAGTGAAATCTGAAATTAGCATAACTCGAAGCCCATTGGTCAGCTCGATGTACCTTTGGGAGTGGTTAGACAGAGGTAAACAATATTCTCTTATCCTAAGATGCTGACACAACCACACACAATTTGGCCCTCCAGCTGTTTACTTTTTACTGCGTGCGAGAGACTCGCAGACAGACCAACAGACGGATGGAAAGAAAGACAAACACAGTCTCTCTCTCTCTCTCACACAGTCCGTCCGTCCGTCCCCCCTCCACACACACATACACACACAAACGTTGGTGTGTAAGGTAAACGTTGATGTTACCTGTACTGTTTGGGGTCACTAGGGGACTTGATGATCTCTGGGTCTCCAGTGTTCTCTCCTCCTCCATCCCCTGCTTCCTGGACTTGGACCTTTGGCCCTGGCTCAGCTTCCTCTCTTTCTTCTTCTCTTTCCTCCCCTCGGTCCGGTCCGGTACTAGAGCCACTGGCCGAGATACTTCTGGACTTGTTGGTCTGTGGCATTCTGAATAGCGACGACACTTTGGTGCTGTGAGGCGACAACAGCGGGCCACGGTGAATAGGACACAGGGAAACCAATAGACAGGTTATTCAACTCCAGGTCTGGAGGGACTCTTCTCTACTTGGAAGTTCATTCATGTCACTGATCGGGCAGAGTCCATTAACCTTGGGTGTCAGTCACCTGATTAGCAGGGAAGGATGACAACCACAGGGGTTTGGGCCCTGGAACTGAATGGCCCTGCTCTACTGGCCAACACTGTGACACAGCATGTCACTCTAAGGACAGCAATGGTGATGGGCTGGACTTCATTTCATTTAAAAGTATTGCTTAAGCTAGACTACCCAGAGAATATTGTATTTTAATGACTGTCAAGAAGTGCAATAAATGACAGTTATTGAAAGGAAGTCTCTGTGACGCAAACATCTATGTGTTAGTTTGATCAGCTGTCAAAAAAGGATGGACATGCCAGACACATTCAACAGATGCAATGACAGTGATGATGAGGCGACAATACATCTATTCACCCAACGCCCGTATTCAGCTGAAAAAAACAACCCCAGTGCCCTACACTGCACGGTCCCCGGCTCGCCTCTCTGCGGGCTTTATGTAGGCTCAGTCAGCACAGCAAGTGTGCCAACTTATATCGCTAGCAGCAAACTGTCGCAAGCGAGACATCGGTTACAACATGGCAATAAGATGAAAGATACAGTAACACAGAGATAGCAGGCTACAGGCTACTTCACCACGGTCGACCGACAACAGTCCATCAAAAACGCAACACATGTCAAACCCCACCCAACGTTTCTACTACAGGAACGTATACTTCAAATCGGTTCTATGTCCTAGAAATGACACTTGTGTTTTTTCAAGTTTGACAGCTAACGACTAGAGTTGGTCCCGGCGATGTTTCCATACCTTGCTTCCTGGTATCACAGGGATGGGACCTAGTGTTCCCCCTGCATTATGGTAGGATGATTATTTTTGCCATAATGGGCGGCTTGATTCGTCGAAAACGAAGAGCATTTCAACATTGCAACATTTGATTGCTCAGAAACAAGGCAGACACACCCGAGGGCGTGATTAGGGGAACTTTGAACGATCGTGATTGGGCAAAAATACGCCACACGTGGGAACTTCTCTACTCTTCACATTGTGGTTACATTGTAGCAGCAACACGAGACTGTTTGTTACATTGTAACTAACAAATACTGTATCACTAGGAGCAACAACAAAATGGACAGTGTCGACAAGTTGTCTGGCAGGACCTATACTTACTTACCACAGTCCCGCATTACAGCAGTCCATAATGAGTTTAGATTTTTCAGCACTCATTCATTGCATCGAGGTAGTTACAGTCGCTTGAGATAGGCTTGAGATAGGCTACTTACTATACATTGTGATGCAGATACAGTAGAATACAATTGATACGTTCTATTAAATTGCTTCCTAAATTCCAAACCTTCCAGTGGCAGTGTTAAGCCGCTAGAGGGTAGGCGACAACAGGCAGATATTGATATAGTTTGTCTGTTGATGGTCTGTAGGCTTTACAGTTCAACGTGCGAGCCGAGGTAAAGAGGGTTTCAGGTTGGATATTCGACGGATATTCGCCTGTCGTTTTCCTTACGTCCACCAACAGCAGTTAGGAACCGTCAACATAGTGACAAATGACATTTTTTAAATTTCAATAGCTCTTTAACCATTAATCCTAAAAACTGGTTGTAGCTAACCTGATGGCATAGACACACATTACACACCCTTTAGTTTGTCCATTTTCATCTCACATGATTTTACATGAATTTTTCAAAATGTAACATTTCAATAGCTCCTTGATCATGTGACCTGGTGACTTCAAACAAGGTTCAGAATGTCCATTCAGTGGACCTACACATTGCACACCCTTTAGTTTGTCCATTTTCATCTCCCACGTTTTACATGAATTTTTCTAAATGTAAAATTTCAATAGCTCCTTGGTCATGTGACCTAATGTCCGCTGACTACCCTTCTATATTGCACACTGAGCTGGTGAGGTAAGTTGCAGTGGGTTTGCTGGTCAATACCTATACTGAACATGTAACCACAGTAATGGTGGCCAGTAAATCAATGAATAAAAATGTAATATTGAAAAACAGAAATTGTAGACCTTTAATCTTTTCCAACATGTCAACAGACACTTAACTTCAATTAAGTATGAAACATTTCACAGTGTTAACTTTCTCTTTATCCCTGGTTGATGTACATGTCAGAGCCTCTTCAGTGTGGATGGGGTATAGCATACATTTTCAACAACAAAGACCGCATTTCCAGTTTGTGTTCTTTACTCTGTTGAACTCTTTTGTCTTCGTTCCTAGGCACAGCACATGGAACCACCGTTGGCATGCAAAACATTCAATCTAAAACAAAACAAAGCGTAACACGTTATAAATAATATCAAATATCATTGCAGTATGACGAATTAGCCATCCATTGTGTTATATCATAAATTGTCTTTTCACTGTATTTTCACAGTTGTCAAAAGACTATAAACATGTTAAATATAGTTACTAACCCAGTCAGTCTTAGGGCCACATCCAGGTTCTTTATCAGTGGCACACATGAAGCAGTTGTTGGCTTTGTTGAACTCTGAAATCATAGGCATGTACTGAACATATGGCTGTCCCACACAACTACATAAACATAAAGAATTTACATTTACTTTGAATTAAATGTCATTACATACCCAACATTTTTAGTATATCCTCAGCCATTTCTTTTTGCAGTTGCTCCACGTGCTTTTGAAGGTTCCATATCAATTTGGGAGGGGATGTTGGGGAAGTTCTGTGCAACTTCCTTGGCCATCTACGCCAAAAAATTAAATTGAGTTTTTGATCTAATTGTCACATAACAGCTAGCCATTCATTATTGAAAATATAACTATCAAACCTGCATTTTCAAAGACCCCACAGCTGAAGGTGTCCTGCTGCATGGTGGGAGTTATTTCCCCTCCTTTACACTTTATGTCCACCCAGTCGTCTTTTCCATGGCAGGAAAAAATAATGGATTTATGATTAGTTATAGGCAAATTAATACACAAGCCAAACTTGTATGCTGTTTTCCTTATCACTATAATCTAGTAATTTATTAGTAGAGGTAATTTCCTTTATGCCACATTCTACACACAGCCTAAATTATAGGCACTGAACCATTTACAGGACAATAATAAAAGTAGCATATAGGATCCAACCCTATCACAGAGTGAATAAATGTAGAGCGTTTGTAGCCTCTAGGAAAAAAATATTAAGTGACAGTTTCATCAGTGCGTGCTTAAAGACAGTCATATCACAAAGATCCCAGATGACAGTGCCAAGCAAATCTATGACAATAGAGAACGAATTGTAAGCACCAAAGTGTGTTTGTCAAAATAATTGTTGAACATAATACTTCTATTTGCAATAGCAATTTATGATATAGGCAGTTGAGGAATATTCCATGTACCAACACTACATGTAGGATGGACATAAGACATTCCCACATACAGTATTTTTTATTTGTTTTATTTCACCTTTATTCAACCAGGTAGGCCAGTTGAGAACAAGTTCTCATTTACAACTGCGACCTGGCCATGATAAAGCAAAGCAGTGTGACACAAACAACAACACAGAGTTACACATGGAATAAACAAACGTACAGTCAATAACACAATACAAAAGTCTATTTACAGTGTGTGCAAATGAAGTAAGATTAGGGAGGTAAGGCAATAAATAGGCCGTAGTGGCGAAGTAATTACAATTTCGCAAATAAACACTGGAGTGAGATGTCCAGAAGATGAATGTGCAAGTAGAGATACTGTGGTGCAAAGGAGCAAAAAAACAAATATATAAATAAAATAAATAACAATATGGGGATGAGGAAGTTGGATGGGCTATTTACAGATGGGCTGTGTGTACAGGTACAGTGATCGGTAAGCTGCTCTGACAGCTGATGCTTAAAGTTAGAGAAGGGAGATATGAGTCTCCAGCTTCAGTGATTTTTGCAATTTGTTCCAGTCATTGGCTGCAGAAAACTGGAAGGAAAGGCGGTCAAAGGAGGAATTGGCATTGTGGGTGACCAGTGAAATATACCTTCTGGAGCGCGTGCTACGGGTGGGTGCTGCTATGGTGACCATTGAGCTGAGACAAGGCGGGGCTTTACCAAGCAAGGATTTATAGATGCCCTGGAGCCAGTGGGTTTGGCGACAAATATGACGCGAGGACCAGCCAACGAGAGCATACAGGTCGCAGTGGTGGGTAGTATATGGGGCTTTGGTGACGAAATGGATGGCACTGTGATAGACTGCTTCCAATTTGTTGAGTAGAGTGTTGGAGGCTATTTTGTAATGACATCGCCAAAGTCAAGGATCGATAGGATAGTCAGTTTTATGAGGGTATGTTTGGCAGCATGAGTGAAGGATGCTTTGTTACGAAATAGGAAGCAGATTCTAGATTACATTTTGGATTGGACATGCTTAATATGAGTCTGGAAGAAGAGTTTACAGTCTAACCAGACACCTAGGTATTTGTAGTTGTCCACATATTCAAAGTCAGAACCGTCCAGAGTAGTGATGCTAGGCGGGTGGGCAGATGCGGGCAGTGATCGGTGGAAGAGCATAAATTTATTTTTACTTACATTTAAGAGCAGCTGGAGGCCACGGAAGGGGAGTTGACATTGAAGCTTGTCTGGAGGTTAGTTAACACAGTGTCCAAAGAAGGGCCAGAAGTATACAGAATGGTGTTGTTTGCGTAGAGGTGGATCAGAGGATCACCAGCCGCAAGAGCGACATCATTGATGTATACAGAGAAAAGAGTCGGCCCGAGAATTGAACCCTGTGGCACCCCCATAAAGACTGGCAGAGGTCCGGACAACAGGCCCTCCCATTTGACACCCTGAACTCTATCTGAGAAGTAGTTGGTGAACCAGCGAGGAAGTCATTTGAGAAACTAAGGCTGTTGAGTCTGTCGATAAGAATGTGGTGATTGACAGAGTCGAAAGCCTTGGCAAGGTCGATGGATACGGCTGCACAGTATTGTCTTTTGTCAATGGTGGTTATGATATCGTTTAGGACCTTGAGCGTGGCTGAGGTGCACCCATGACCAGCTCGGAAACCAGATTGCATAGCGGAGAAGGTACGGTGGGATTCGAAATGGTCGGTGATCTGTTTGTTAACTTAGCTTTCGAAGACCTTAGAAAGGCAGGGTAGGATAGATATAGGTCTGTAACAGTTTGGGTCTTGAGTGCCTCCCCCTTTGAAGAGGGGGATGACCGCGGCAGCTTTCCAATCTCTGGGGATCTCAGACGATACAATAGAGAGGTTGAACAGGCTAGTAATAGGGGTTGCAACAATTGCGGCAGATAATCTTAGAAAGAGAGGGTCCAGATTGTCTAGCCGATTTGTAGGGGTCAAGATTTTGCAGCTCTTTCAGAACATCAGCTATCTGTGTTTGGGTGAAGGAGAAATGGGGAGGCTTGGGCAAGTTGCTGTGGGGGGTGCAGAGCTGTTGACCGGGGTAGGTGTAGCCAGGTGTAAAGCAAGGCCAGCCGTAGAAAAAGGCTTATTGAAATTCTCAATAATCGTAGATTTATCGGTGGGGACAATGTTTCCTAGCCTCAGTGCAGTGGGCAGCTGGGAGGAGGTGCTCTTACTCTCCATGGACTTTACAGTGTCCCAGAACTTTTGGGAGTTTGTGCTACAGGATGTACATTTCTGTTTGAAAAATCTAGCCTTTGCTTTCCTAACTGCCTGTGTATATTGGTTCCTAACTTTCCTGAAAAGTTGCATATCACGGGGGCAATCCGATGCTAATGCAGTACGCCACAGGATGTTTTTGTTCTGGTCAAGGGCAGTCAGGTCTGGAGTGAACCAAGGACTATATCTGTTCCTGGTTCTACATTTTTTGAACGGGGCATGCTTATTTAAGATGGTGAAGAAAGCACTTTTAAAGAATAACCAGGCATCCTCTACTGACGGAATGAGGTCAATATCTTTCCAGGATACCCAGGCCAGGTCGATTAGAAAGGCCTGCTCGCCTAAGTGTTTTAGGGAGCGTTTGACCCTGATGAGGGGTGGTCGTTTGACTGCGGACCCATTACTGACACAGGCAATAGGCAGTGAGGCAGTGATCGCTGAGATCCTGGTTGAAGACAGCAGAGATGTATTTAGAGGACAGGTTGGTCAGGATGATATCTATGAGGGTGCCCGAGTTTACGGATTTGGGGTTGTACCTGGTAGGTTCCATGATAATTTGGGTGAGATTGAGGGCATCTAGTTTAGATTGTAGAATGGCCGGGGTATTATTAAGCATATCCCAGTTTAGGTCACCTAACAGTACAAACTCTGAAGATAAATGGGGGGCAATTAATTCACATATGGTGTCCAGGGCGCAGCTGGGGGCTGAGGGGGGTATGTAACAAGCGGCAATAGTGAGAGACTTATTTCTGGAAAGGTGGATTTTTAAAAGTAGAAGCTGTTTGGGCACAGACCTGGATAGTATGACAGAACTCTGCAGGCTGTCTCTGCAGTAGATTGCATCTCCACCCCCTTTGGCAGTTCTGTCTTGGCAGAAAATGTATACACTTACATAGAGGCATTTTTCGGCTATGATTTTACCACTCAGAATCCAGAATGGATATGACAATGGGGCCAGCACAGGACATAATACACCCTTACAACAATCTACTTTTTGATCTTCTTGACTTCTTATCTGGTAAACTGCTATTACGTGTCAAGTAAAAAATGGCTGGTTTAGATGGAAAAACTATTGCCCTGTGACCCCGTTCATAGGGGCATGAGAGACTAGTCAGTGGTAGAATTGAGTTGGCACTTTATTGGCCCAAACACCCACAGACCCACAAGGTTGAGGTTACTCATGGACAGTAATTAGTAATAAACAAAATTGCATTGATGCATTGTGTCTTCTAACTGTCCAAGAATAGGATCCAAAGTGTTAGGAAATATTTGTTCCCATAAATACAAAGGAGGATGTCTCTCCTCATACCTCTGGCACTTTAATCAGACTGTCAGACTGTGCACCACAGAGCCAATCAGGAGAGAATACATACAGGTCAACGGTGCCAATTGAAAGTCAAGGTGTGTGTCTGTGCCATTTGGATTACTGTCTCTTTACAGAGAACCCCTGTGGTTCAAGACTGCTCTGCGCTTGTCTGAAAGTGACAGAGCCAGCAGCCAAGAGAGTTTTTCACAGTATGTCATAAAAAAGTATTACACTTATGAATGTATGTAAAATGCTAATATGTATTAGATCCAGTACAATGGAATAACTAAGACCTGAATTTGAATGCAGCGTGTTCCGATTCCTCCTTCTCTTTCTGTCCAGCAGGGTCAACCAAAAACACTTGGCCTGATGGTTCATGCAGATACTGGGGAAACAATATAGAAATGTATTGATCCTTTAAATGATTTTACTATTAAATCATTCAAATCACAACCCTCATACCTCTTCACAAAAATGTACCTAAATCAATTTTGGAAAAAGGATTTTACTCACAAAAGATGTAGGAATTTATTTTCCCAGTTAGAAATAGTAGGCCATGCATCAAATAACTATTTTCATCAGAAAACACAAACCTTCAAATGCAATATTGCATCTTGTAAGTTGTCTGCAGGTGGCTTGTGAATGCACTCAAATATCAAGTCATCATCAGGTTATGTAAACTGTGTTCTAATCCTCAACGTAGAAGGATTTGTCTTAATGTACAGTATATGAAAGTGATGCTATGAAAAGGATTCCTTCACGTTATCAAGCTGACTGTGACAGACAAATCACTGCCTATTACTGTGATTAAACAGAGCATATGAAACACTGTTTTTCACGAGGCCTACCTGTGCGCCTTCCTTTAAGCACCTCTGTATGAACACCTCTCCTGTCCTTGATCCATTCCACATACAGCCATTTGCGGATCTTTTCAGTGTCCATGTGAAAGATAGTTATTGCGAGGATAGAACATTTGTTGACTTAAACATTTTTTTTAACACGCATGTAAAATGAAGGCCTGCAAAGCTTACAGATTTAAGTCTAATAGCATGAGGTCGAAAGTAGACAGACGTCAGAGTGTGCGATATGAAAGTATAGTCAGTGGACATTCTGAACCTTGTTTAAAGTCACTAGGCCACACGACCAAGGAGCTATTGAAACTTTACATTTTGAAAAATTCATGTAAAATCGTGTGAGATGAAAATGGACAAACTAAAGGGTGTGTAATATAGAAGGGCAGTCAGTGGACATTCTGAACCTTGTTTGAAGTCACCAGGTCACATGACCAAGGAGCTATTGAAATTTGAATGAAAAAAAGTTTGTACTTTGTTTACGCTCCCCAACTAATTCAACTTGGAATATAAAATGCTGCTCTCATCTCCACCTGTTTATTAGCTTTGGAAAGCGAATTAATGTCCAAATCGTGAAAATAAGAACTGTGCAATGTTCTGCGCAATTTTTCCAACATCATGACACTTATTTGAAGTCTGTGGCTCAAGTGGTTTGAAAGCTAGTGAGGTTTGAAAGCGGGAATATCCATCGAATATCCAACTTGAAACTGTCTTTACCTCGGTAACATGCGACTGCTTAAGACATGACCTTGCTTTTGGGCCGTTTGCAGAGACACAAATTAGACTCTTACAACAATACTTACAAAAATACAGTCTACTCTGTAATTCTATGCTATTTATTTATATTATATTTGTAAACTCTCTGTGTGTGTGTGTGTGTGTGTGTGTGTGTGTGTGTGTGTGTGTGTGTGTGTGTGTGTGTGTGTGTGTGTGTGTGTGTGTGTGTGTGTGTGTGTGTGTGTGTGTATGTACTTAGTCTGACTTTAGATTTTAAGGGCCAAGGTTCCCATGGCAACTGATTAAAACCCTAATTAAAGCAGGAGGTTTAATTAATTAGCTGGTGTGTGTGTGTGTGTGTGTGTGTGTGTGTGTGTGTGTGTGTGTGTGTGTGTGTTCCAGAACCAAATGCAAGAGACTAGAGGTGAGTAGAAGCCAGAGCAGAGTGTCTTGTCTCTGGCTGGGTAGAGTCCACAGAAGAGGAGAGTAGGGAAAGAGAGAAAGAAAGACGAGGTATTTGTCAGTTTTAACATTGCAGAGAAAATAACTTGAAAGAGGGAGAGAAGAGATGGAAGTAATGCAGTCAATTTCAGCGCTGGACAGCTCTTAACACCAAAGTATAAATAGATTACCTATTTTAGAGGCTCCTCCAACAGTCTATAAAGTACACTCACACACACAATGCAAAGCACTACCCCCAGAGAATAGACAGAGGTATCTGATTAGCATCTCTGTTGGCTCCCTTTATGATTTCTATTAGGATCCCCAACAGGCGACGCCAATGGTGACAGCTAGTCTTCCTTGGGTCTGACACATAACAAAAAAAATACATGACAAACAAAAATACTTTAGAATTTACATATATTAAAAAAATGAACATAGACATTACAGACTTATTTATAAACAAATATTTTAAAAACTACAACTAAAGCGTGCGTCTGTGAGTGTGTCTATCAGTTACACATACATGTCAGTACATACACATAGAAATTAGGTCACATGGGGAGTGGTGTTGTGCTGTGAGGAGTTGCTTTATTTATTTTTTTAAATCAGGTTTGCTGTTCAGTTGACCTGTATGACAAAAAATAATTGACGCAGTAAATCTCTCAGCTTTGAGCCAAAAGAGACCAACATGGATATTGTTCACATTGACCTTTGGGTACATTGAAGGGTATGACATGCTGCTCTGTTCTGGGCCAGCTGCAGCTTTTCTAGGTCCTTCTTTGCAGCATTTGACCATCTCACTGGGCAGTAGTCAAAATTAGATCAAACGAGAGCCTGCAGAACTTGTGTTTGACTGTGATGTTAAAAATGCTGATCATCTCTTTATCACAGACATACCTCTCAACATCTTTACAACAATTGAATCAATATTCCTGGACCATGACAAATTATAGTCTAACTCTTTGTTTAGGGTTGCAGTGATTTCACTAGCTGTGGTTCCAGACAATATAATGTTGAATCCTCAGCGTATATAGACCCACAGATTTTGTTTAATGCCAGTGGTAGATCATTACTAAAAATAGAAAACAGTAAAGGAGCAAGACAGCTGCCTTGCGGAATACCACACTTTACATGTTTTACATTAGAGAAGCTTCCATTAAAGAAGCCCCTCTGTGTACTATTGGATAGATAGCTCTCAACCCATGAAATGGTAGATGGAAAGCCATGACAATTTATTTTAGTCATTTGTGTCATTGCAGTACATGTTGAGTGCCCTCTGTGACGTAATAGAGTAGTGGCCAGAGGGCACAGACTTAACGTATTGTGAAATCCATTGTAAAATTAATTTTAATATTCAAAAATGTTATTACAATGTTGTCATGCCTGCTCCTGCTCCCGCTTCCCCTCCCTGGCACTTGAGGGCACCAGGCTGCCCATCATTACGCACACCTGTCACCATCATTACGTGCATCAGCACTCATTGGACTCACCTGGACTGCTTCACTTTGTTGATTGCCCCCTCTATATCTGTCTGTTCCTTAGTTTGTTCCCTTTGTTTTCCTGGTCAATCTACACACAATAGCCAATAATGCTGATTAAAAAACAGTTGTGACATTTTTGCAAATGTATAAAAAAATATGAAAGATAACATTTACATAGTATTCAGACCCTTTGCTTCACCGTAGGGATGGTGCCAGGTTTCCTCCAGACGTGACGCTTGGCATTCAGGCCAAAGAGTTCAATCTTGGTTTCATCAGACCAGAAAATCGTGTTTCTCATGGTCTGAGCCTCCTTTAGGTGCCTTTTGGCAAACTCCAAATGGGCTGTCATGTGCCTTTTACTGAGGATTGGTTTCTGTCTGGCCACTCTACCATAAAGGCCTGATTGGTGGAGTGCTGCAGAGATGGTTGTCCTCCTGGAAGGTTCTTCCATCTCCACAGAGGAACTCTGTCAGAGTGAACATCAGGTTCTTGGTCACCTCCCTGACCAAGGCCCTTCTCCACCGATTTCTCAGTTTGACCAGGTGGCCAGCTCTAGGAAGAGTCTCGGTGGTTCCAAACTTTTTCCATTTAAGAATGGAAGCCACTGTGTTGTTGGGGACCTTCAATGGTGTAGAAATATTTTGGTACCCTTCCCCAGATCTTTGCCTCGACACAATGGAGCTCTACAGATAATTATTTTAACCTCATGGCTTGGTTTTTGCCTTATATAGACAGGTGTGTGTCTTTCCAAATCACGCCCAATCAATTTAATTTGCCAAAGGTGCACTCCAATCAAGTTGTAGAAACACCTCAAGGATGATCAATGGAAAAGGGTCTGAAAACTTATGCAAATTAGATATTTCCAAATACCTGTTTTCTCTTTGTTATTATGGGGTATTGTGTGTAGATTGATGAGGGGGAAAAGTATTTAATCAATTTCAGGAAAAGGCTGTAATGTAACAAAATGTGGAAAAAGTCAAGGGGTCTGGATACTTTCCGAAGGCACTGTATCTGATCCTATACCATGTGTATGCGTACACGTGTGTGTGTGCGTGAATGTACGTGTGTGTGTTTCCATTGTTTGTGCATTATAGCTTTGTGGGAAAACTGTTATCATACACTAATGCACCTGAGAGCTCTGAAATCTATAACCATCATCTAACACACACACACACACACAAACAAATACACACACAGACACATTGACATTACTGGAAGTGCCTCAGTCTCTTCCTCTCTCTCTCTGATAAACATCTACGAGAAAAGATTCCACTTTTTTTTATCTCAGTCAGGAGAGAGAGATTGAGAGAGAGAGACATAGTGAGAGAGTGAGAGAGACGTATATATAGATATATATAGAGAGAGAGAGCGAAAGAGAGCGAGAGAGATAGATAGAGGTCAGTACTACTCCATTACCCGTAGGTAATTCACATTAATGTAAGCTGAGATCAACGTGAAATTGAACTGGAAATGGTTGTAACGGTATGTAGGCCAGGCCTGCATGTACATGTTGTGATGTGCTGTTAGGCCCACACTGTAAAATAAAACGGTAATTTATATGGTAATTTTGGGCATTATCAACAGTACAGTTCTGTGAAACATTTTACTGCAGCATACTCAAAATTATGGTTCATAGTGGGAAAATGTTGTGGCCAGGGAAAGATTTGCTGTATTTCCATATTTTTGGAGCGCACATTTTTTGAGGAACACTAGTGGGTGCATGGTATTTTAGTTCTGGGCTCAATAACATATTTTGAGGCGTGCCTTGTCAGAGGCTATGTTTGTTGCACCTGTTAGTGGGAGTGCTGTGCCAATTTAATTGGTATGCGGTAGTAGAGCCCTGTCAGTTTTAAATGTATAGGGGACAGATTGGATTGCCAGCACACATTAATGGTTGAGCATTCTGCCATGTCATGTTGGTCTGTTTGGCCTTTTAGTGGCTGCCAGTTTGGAAGCCGTTGTTAATAAGGCCTCTAGATATATTCATTGACATGCTGTAACCTGCTTGCACCAATTACATGTAATTACAATAAAATACTGTGAATTAGAAACCCCATCTCCCCTCAATGAATGTAATTCATTCACTCAGTCATTACGATTACAGTGGCATTTACTTTGTTACTGTATAATACAGTCTATTCTACGGTATTGTACTGTGTCATTCCACAGTTCTTGCTTTGATTCTGTATTTAGATTACAGTAGATGTACTGCAATATGAAATACAGTAACTTACTTGCCAATGAGCTGCTTTGAAGTTACTGTCAAATTCATGGCAACCCCTTTACCACGCAGGGTGATGGCTCTCCTCCAGGGGATCGTTCGGGAATAGAGCGCACTCTGGTCTTAGCCTACGATGGGGTAGCATTGATCTATGTTGGCTATTATGGCCAGTCTTTCTCCATGTATTCCTGCACATTATTGTTCGAGCCCAATTCCACTTTTTTATTATTAACCAGTGTGTGTGTGTGTGAGTGTGAGTGTGTGTGTGTGTGCGTGTGTGTGTGTGTGTGTGTGTGTGTACAACCAGTCTATACAGTAGATTATGTGTATACAGTACAGTAGAAGAGCAGAAGATAAGTCAGTCTACCGAGGTGTGCAAGGATGCTGCAAGGATGCCGGCTGGCGCGGGTCGCCATGGTAACTAAAACACCGGTTCTCTAGAAATCCGTTGTTGGTGCTTAAGGGCATGAGCAGAGATGAATAAAGTAATGAGATGATTAATTATTGTCGGTAAAGCTGAAGGCCTGAGTAGGGTGCTTTACATCGGTGCATGTGAAGATACAGTTGATAGCCCGCTAGGCCTACAGGTTAGGTATCCTAATATCTGCGTGGTGTCATCGGTCAACAGCCCTCGATTGAGGAATAATTCAAAACGAAGAATATTTGGTCACTTTTACAGACCTACCCGTTTTTACGTTTAAACCCGTATTTACAAATAGCCCAATGGACATCGATTACATTTACATTGAATGCAGGATCCACCGCTCTAGTACTAAACTGTTTCTGAGCGAAGTAACCTACCCTATAGCCCTATAGACCTACTCTGGTTTCCTTTAGGCCTGTGTAATAACAAACAGATATGGCAAATCAGCTGACTTGATTAGAGCGCCAAATGAGCGCGCCCGGTCAAATATAATGAAGCATGGCACTAAATCCAAACTAGCTTCTTCTTCGAATACTTCCCCAGTTTCCCACTTCCCTCCACTCATCCCTTCTTTCTTTTATTGTCCTTTTGGCTACTTCATTTTCTGTACTTTAATTAGGCTACCCGGTTATCAAAAATGGAGAGACAAGTCATCCAATCCGCGCAGCATCATGCGCGTGTTCGGTGGCAGTCCCGCGCCGCAGCTGAGTTCCCGCGGGCAGCACTGTTGAGCGCTGGAGAGGGGAACAGACCTGCATTCTGAAGCGGTGCGCGCTCCCTCTCTCTCTCTCTCTCTCTCTCTCTCTCCCGCTCTCTCTCTCTCTCTCTCTCTCGCTCGCTCTCTCTCTCTCGCTCTCTCTCTCTCTCTCTCCCTCTCTCTCTCTCTCTCTCTCTCTCTCTCGCTCTCTCTCTCTCTCTCTCTCTCTCTCTCTCTCTCTCTCACCCACATTGCAGTCCTGTCACGTTCCCTCTGCTCCCCCCATCCGCCTCAACCGCTCCAGGAGAGGAAAGGAGAGAGGGAAGGAAGAGTGCAGCTGAAAAGCAAACAGACATGTCGACAGCCAACGCATAAAGTCTCCCATCGGCTGTTCGTGGATTTCTTCGCGGGACCTGAGTGAGTAAAGACCCCGTCTCCCCACTGCCGCTGTATGGTTCTTAGCGCTAGTGGGAGGGGAAGGGGGAGGCAGACAAAGGCGAATATAAATGGTTTGCGTTAATGCCAAGGATTTAGTGCCTTAATAGGTTATATTAATGACTATTTGGACACGCACTAATTCTATAATTACAATTGTGCCCAGTAATGTTACTAATTGACATTATTGTATGGATAAAGCTATTTCCATAGTCTTGGTTTTGGATGGTACGTTTTGTTTCTAGGGAAGAGTGGCCGGGTTGCGCCGGGCAGGGAAAGCTCTGTATCGGCCCTGGTTGGACAGGGGGTTCGTGAGGAAAGGTAGACGCTTAGATTATGTGACATGAATATGTGTTGTAGTAAGCAGCTGCCGCGGTCATTGCTGGTTGGTTTGCGCCACGGTGCAGGAGATGGAGAACAGGGAGAGGAAGGTAGGGAGGAAGGAAGAGTCACGATAGAAAATCAAAGTAGGTCTAACCACACCTGTTCTGTATGCATAGATGAATGGATAGATGAGTGGATGGATGGATGAATAGATTTCTGTGAGAGAGAGAGATTAAAAATGAGAGAGGGTGACAGGAGAGAGAGGGGCCTGAGTTATTAGCCAATCAAGTGGCTAGAGGAAGTAAACAGTGTTGTCTTGTAGGTCAGACAGTCATTACCCAATGAGGACCAAATTGAAATACTTCAATAGTGGCTATTGAAATATTGATCCAGCACAATATGTTTAACCTCATAATTATAGTGTGAAAAGGATACTAGAGTCCACTGAATACAAACCTGCATGTATTTATCTACTGAATACAAACCTGCATGTATTTATCTACTGAATACAAACCTGCATTTATTTATCTACTGAATACAAACCTGCATGTATTTATCTACTGAATACAAACCTGCATGTATTTATCTACTGAATACAAACCTGCATGTATTTATCTACTGAATACAAACCTGCATGTATTTATCTACTGAATACAAACCTGCATGTATTTATCTACTGAATACAAACCTGCATGTATTTATCTACTGAATACAAACCTGCATGTATTTATCTACTGAATACAAACCTGCATGTATTTATCTACTGAATACAAACCTGCATGTATTTATCTACTGAATACAAACCTGCATGTATTTATCCACTCAATACAAACCTGCATGTATTTATCCACTGAATCTACAAACCTCTCTCTCTCACACACACACACACACACACTCTCTCTCTCTTTCTCTCCTTCTATTTCTCTCCAGCCAGGGAACACTGTGTGCAGGGAAAAGGAAGGCTTTTGATACAATCAATATCAATAGATTTGAGCTGTTTCACTTGGAGCTCTCCTGTGTGTGTCTGTGTGTGTGTGTGTCTGTGTGTGAGAGAGAGTGAGAGAGAAAGAGAGACACGATATAGCCTTGACTGACTGACTCACGGTTACTCATGGTTACGCAATCAATCCTCTTTCTTCAGCACAACATTCTGCTCCTCCTCTCCTCTTTTCACAATACCCTCAGTCCTCTCTTTTCTTTTCTCCTCTTATTTTCTCTCTCTTCTGCTCCCTCTCTTCCTCTGCTCATTTCCCCCTCACGCCAATCTACTATTTTCTTCACTTCCCCCTTCTCCCATCTTATCTTCCCTGCTCTCCACTCTTCTTTTCATATCTATCATCCTCTCCCCCTTTCTTTTCCACTCCCCTTCTCCTCTTCTCCCCCCTTGTCCTCTTCCTCTCATTCCAAAATCACCTCTCCCTGACATCTCATCTCGGGTTGTCTGTTTATCGTACTGCAGTATTTTCCCAGCCACTGATTCAAATCATGACCCTATCATCACCTTTTATTGCATTATCCGTATTGTTACATTATCGTAACATTTTTGTTACATGGTCCTTGTTGTTACATTACCACTGCAATTTAGTGCATTATCCTTGTTGTAACATTATCCCCGCGTTTATTACACTATCCTTGTTGTTGCATTATCGTTGTTGTAATTACTGTTATTGTTATCATTGCATTATCTTACATTTAAAAAAAATTTTTACCTTCATTATCATGGCCTTCTTCAGTGTGTGCTAGCTGCTTCTAAACTAATCTCGTCCAGTAGCCAGCCGGCTCTGTGTCTGTCTATATGCAGGAGCAATTGAACTAGCTAGTAGCTTCTGATTGTTATTGTTTTCTGATTAGTAGCCCATTACCTTCTGCATGGTGGCCTCCAAGTTACATGAATCAGGCAAAGAGAGACTCCTGATTTCTCCTTCTCCTGATGTAATTTTCCAGGTTAAAGACAGCATATTGCATCTCTTGTTTTCGAGTGCAGTCTTCTCCTCTCATCCATCCGGCCCTGTGTTTATAACATATTATTTTATTGTCAGCATCGCTCTGACTGTCATTACGATTTTAAAGCAGCCTCTTATGTCCCGAAGAGGTCTTCAGATCCTCTCTCATGCTATCTGCTGTATTATCATGGTAATCAACCTAATGTATTATAATGGCCTTGGATTGCTGTTGTTAGTTCCTTGTTGATGAATGTAATGGGTGTTTTCCACGTCACTGTCTGGTATGGAACCTGAAGCATTATGTATCCTGAACCGTGCTATAACTCCGATATAAATATATATACTATAAACTATCATTATATTATAATTAAGCAATAAGGTCAGAGGAGGTGTGGTATATGGCCAATATACCAGCTACGGGCTGTTCTTAAGCATGACGCAACGCGGGGTGCCTAGATACAGCCTTTAGCCGTGGTATATTGGCCATATATCACAAATCCCTGAGGTGCCTTATTGCTATTATAAACTGTGTACCAACGTAATTAGAGCAGTAAAAATACATGTTTTGTCATACCTTTTGAATATGGTCTGATATACCACAGCTGTCAGCCAAACAGCATTCAGGGCTCGAACCACCCAGTTTATAATAATATTTACTCTGCATTGCGTTGTGCCTAAGAACAGCCCTTAGCATGTTATATTGGCCATATACCATACCCCCTCGCACCTTAGTGCTTAAATATAGCACTATAACTCATATAGCTGATAAAACGATATAAAATGATGTTTTGACCTAAACTGGGATATGCTTAACACCCCGGCAGTCCTACTATCTAAGCTAGATGCCCTCAATCTCACACAAATCATCAAGGAACCCACCAGGTACAACCCTAAATCTGTAAACAAGGGCACCCTCATAGACGTCATCCTGACCAACTGGCCCTCCAAATACACCTCCGCTGTCTTCAACCAGGATCTCAGCGATCACTGCCTCATTGCCTGTATCCGAGGTATCCTGGTATCCGAGGTATCCTGTATCCTGGTTTCCGAGCCGGTCACGGGTGCACCTCACCCCACACTCAAGGTACTAAACGATATCATAACCGCCATCGATAAAAGACAGTACTGTGCAGCCGTCTTCATCGACCTTGCCAAGGCTTTCGACTCTTTCAATCACCATATTCTTATCGGCAGACTCAGCAGCCTCGGTTTTTCTAATGACTGCCTTGCCTGGTTCACCAACTACTTTGCAGACAGAGTTCAGTGTGTCAAATCGGAGGGCATGCTGTCCGGTCCTCTGGCAGTCTCCATGGGGGTGCCACAGGGTTAAATTCTCGGGCCGACTTTTTTCTCTGTATATATCAATGATGTTGCTCTTGCTGCGGGCGATTCCCTGATCCACCTCTACGCAGACGACACCATTCTGTATACTTCCGGCCCGTCCTTGGACACTGTGCTATCTAACCTCCAAACGAGCTTCAATGCCATACAACACTCCTTCCGTGGCCTCCAACTGCTCTTAAACGCTAGTAAAACCAAATGCATGCTTTTCAACCGTTCGCTGCCTGCACCCGCACGCCCGACTAGCATCACCACCCTGGATGGTTCCGACCTAGAATATGTGGACATCTATAAGTACCTACGTGTCTGGCAAGACTGTAAACTCTCCTTCCAGACTCATATCAAACATCTCCAATCTAAAATCAAATCTAGAGTCTGCTTTCTATTCCGCAACAAAGCCTCCTTCACTCACGCCGCCAAACTTACCCTAGTAAAACTGACTATCCTACCGATCCTCGACTTCGGCGATGTCATCTACAAAATAGCTTCCAATACGCTACTCAGCAAACTGGATGCAGTTTATCACAGTGCCATCCGTTTTGTTACTAAAGCACCTTATACCACCCACCACTGCGACCTGTATGCTCTAGTCGGCTGGCCCTCGCTACATATTCGTCGCCAGACCCACTGGCTCCAGGTCATCTACAAGTCCATGCTAGGTAAAGCTCTGCCGTATCTCAGTTCACTGGTCACGATGGCAACACCCACCCGTAGCACGCGCTCCAGCAGGTGTATCTCACTGATCATCCCTAAAGCCAACACCTCATTTGGCCGCCTTTCGTTCCAGTTCTCTGCTGCCTGTGACTGGAACGAATTGCAAAAATCGCTGAAGTTGGAGACTTTTATCTCCCTCACCAACTTCAAACATCTGCTATCTGAGCAGCTAACCGATCGCTGCAGCTGTACATAGTCTATCGGTAAATAGCCCACCCAATTTTACCTACCTCATCCCCTTACTGTTTATATTTACTTACTTTTCTGCTCTTTTGCACACCAATATCTCTACCTGTACATGACCATCTGATCATTTATCACTCCAGTGTTAATCTGCAAAATTGTAATTATTCGCCTACCTCCTCATGCCTTTTGCACACAATGTATATAGACTCTCTTTTTTCTACTGTGTTATTGACTTGTTAATCGTTTACTCCATGTGTAACTCTGTGTTGTTGTCTGTTCACACTGCTATGCTTTATCTTGTCCAGGTCGCAGTTGCAAATGAGAACTTGTTCTCAACTAGCCTTAACGCGACGGTGCCAGTAGTTCACAAACAAAGGGACATGCATAAGCATCACTCTGCTGGGTCTGATAGGATCCCATTTAACAGTAGTCATGTGTGTGTTTCTGTATGCAGTGTAGTGAGGGGTGGGTGTGTGCCGCTGCCCTGGGCTGGGTCTGATAGGATCCCATTTAACAGTAGCCATGTGTGTGTTTCTGTATGCAGTGTGGTGAGGGGTGGGTGTGTGCCGCTGCCCTGGGCTGGGTCTGATAGGATCCCATTTAACAGCAGCCATGTGTGTGTTTCTGTATGCAGTGTAGTGAGGGGTGGGTGTGTGCCGCTGCCCTGGGCTGGGCTGAAGGCAGAGGAGGTAGGATGCTGTGGCTCTCCCTGCTGTCTGTGGTGGTCCTGGGTTGTGTGACCCCGACCCAGACACACACTCACACACACACCCCGACGCCCACCTCCACACACACCCCTATGGTGGACAGCTCGGAGGAGGAGGTGGACGAACCGTGCTTCGAGCCGTGCACGTGCGAGGTCAAAGAGGGCGTGTTGCACGTGCACTGTGATGGGCGGGGCTTCACTAACGCCAGCCAGGTGACTGCACTGCATTACCTTAATCTAATGTACTTCATATTATAATATACATACTGCAGTAGTATATTAATAAACAACCCTGTTCTGCACTGTACTGCATTACTGCACTAAATGTACTGTTTCTGTTTTGGCATATATGTATTTGTATATGATTAAATAAAGTCAACCAACCAACCAACCAATCAATCAAACAATCAGGTGTCTCAGTCCTGGCTCCGCCCCTTCAAGCTCAACCTGCAGAGGAACTCCTTGAGGCGTCTCTATAGCAACGGCTTCCTGCACCATAGCAATGCCGTGGCGATAAACCTAGGCAACAACGCGCTGCAGGACATCCGTGCCGGGGCATTTCATGGTCTAGGGACACTGAGACGCCTCTACCTCCACGAGAACAAGCTGGAGGTGTTCCGCAACGACACCTTCTCTGGCCTGGAGGCACTGGAGTACCTGCAGGTAGGCCTGACATGATTACTACCCATCAGAAACATCAATAAACACTGTGGTCAATCCTCATCAATAATCCCTGGAATTAGTCCTCATCCATACTTACTGTGACAACGATAATCAATAAGTTATGTGTGATCTCCTGAGCCTGATGAGTTCCTGTTTGTGTCAAAATGTCACATTTGAACACTTTGACTTTCCCTCTATCCCCTCTACCTACAGGCCGACTACAACGTCATCAAACGCATCGACAGTGGGGCGCTACGCTACCTGCTTAAATTACGAGTGCTCATCCTCAACGACAACCTGATCCCTGCTCTGCCTCCTCACCTCTTCAGGTATCTACCTGCTTAATAACCCTGCACTATGTCCACATCATGGGTCTGTTTCTCGCTCTGACCAAGGTAACTGTCTGAAAAAGTTGTTTTCAATCACATCTATAACATGTATCAGTCATGTTCCTTATTCTTCAATAACATGATCACCAATTCCATTTCAATTCGAAATTTCAGTTTCATTCCTGAATTGAAATGGAATTGACCCCAGCCGTAATGATCCCTTCCACCCCCAGATCTGTGTCTCTGACCCACCTGGACCTGCGGGGGAACCGTCTGAAGAGCCTGGCCTACGCCGGGACCCTGGAGTACGTGGGCCGCAGCCTGATGGAGCTCCAGCTGGAGGAGAACCCCTGGATCTGTGGCTGTGAGGCTGTCCAGCTGCAGACCTGGCTGGGACACATCCCCTACACCGCAGTGGTGGGGGACATCACCTGCGAATACCCCTTCCACCTGCACGGGAAAGACCTGAGGGAGATACCACGCAAAGAACTGTGTGCCGGAGAGGTGGAGGGAGAGGGGGAGAAAGAGGGAGAGAGGGAGAAGCACGGAGGGGTACAGCCTCCTCAGCATCCGCCCTCTAACCCAAAAGCGAACCCCAAGCCTGGGAGGCCCAGACCCACCAAGCCGTCCTCCATGGTTCACCATCAGAACACACATACCTCATATTCGTCGACTTCTTCATCATCGGTGGAGCAGAGGGGGAGAGAGAGGTCCCCTCGGCCCACTAAGCGTCCCCGGCCCTCCAGGACGCCCCCCACCCAGCGTAGCCTCCTCCCCAACCAGCCCCCTCCCATCGCAGGGTACCAGACTCGCCCCCCCATCCCCATCATATGTCCTCTGGGGTGCACCTGTAACCTCCACATCTCAGGTACAGTTTGGATGGGACTTCTTTGGCTCAGCAGTGTGACATCATCACACACAGCAGGGTGACTTCCTGCTAACAGATATAAACAACAACAAGATTTGAATTTGCCAAGACTGCTACTATTGTACTCTTCACAATGTGGGCAAGCCACAAGGGGCACAAACTAACAGGGACAATCATTGCACTATGCACCAGTGACAAATATGAATTATGTTGTTGTCTGTAAACAGGAAGTCGCCCCATTGTGTCTGATGATGTCATACTGCTGAGACTAGCTTTGCATATGTTCTCAATGCAAAACGCTTTGGGCTGAAATGTATGAAAAAAAGCTGTACAAATAAAGTTGATTCAGTATATTGTTCCAGACCTAGGGTTGACAGTCAACTGTAAGGAGAGCGGCTTCCATAATGTGTCCCAGCTTACGCCACGCCCCCTCAACGGACGGAAGCTGTACCTCAGCGGCAACCTCATTCAGCGGATCTATAAGTCAGATTTCTGGAATTTTTCCAGTCTGGATCTACTTCACCTGGGAAACAACAGGATCTCCTTTATTCAGGTTGTCATTAGCCAGGGGATCTCCTTTATTCAGGTTGTCACTATCCAGAGGATCTTCTTTATTCAGGTTGTTGTTAGCCAGAGGATCTCCTTTGTTCAGGTTGTTGTTAGCCAGAGGATCTCCTTTATTCAGGTTGTCGTTAGCCAGAGGATCTCCTTTATTCAGGTTGTTGTTAGCCAGAGAGGATCTCCTTTATTCAGGTTGTTGTTAGCCAGAGAGGATCTCCTTTATTCAGGTTGTTGTTAGCCAGAGAGGATCTCCTTTATTCAGGTTGTTGTTAGCCAGAGGATCTCCTTTACTCAGGTTGTTGTTAGCCAGAGAGGATCTCCTTTATTCAGGTTGTTGTTAGCCAGAGAGGATCTCCTTTATTCAGGTTGTTGTTAGCCAGAGAGGATCTCCTTTACTCAGGTTGTTGTTAGCCAGAGAGGATCTCCTTTATTCAGGTTGTCATTAGCCAGGAGATCTCCTTTATTCAGGTTGTTGTTGGCCAGAGAGGATCTCCTTTATTCAGGTTTAGGCGTAGGATCTCATAGGGTTCAGATTGTCTTTAGCCTGAGGCGTCATACACGGGGAGCACTGATGGCCAAGTTTGATATCTATGATTTAATTATTAGTAAACAACAAAACATTAGGCCTATAACCTGGATCTCAGCATACACCTGGATAACATTGAGGGGACCTGTGGCACAATGGACATGAAGTCCCTGTATTTACCTTCTCTTTCACTCTCGCTCTCTTTCTCTCTTTCTGTCGCTCTCTTTCTCTGTCCCTCTTTCTCTCTCTCTTTTTCTGCCTCTCTCTTTCTCTGTCTCTCTCCCCTCTCTCTCTCTCTTCCTCTGTCTCTCTCTGTCCCTGTCTCTCTCTGTCCCTGTCTCTCTCCCCTCTCTCGCTCTTTCTCTCTGTCTGGTTCTCCAGGAGGGAGCGTTCTCCAGCCTGCCGACCCTGAGGAGTCTCTACCTGAACGGCAACAACCTGCAGAGGCTTAGCCCACACATGTTCCTGGGTCTACTTAACCTCAGGTAGGACTGACTGTCACACACACACTCACTCACACACACATTCCTGGGTCCTGTATGATCATGTCTCCTTGTAGGTATCTGTACTTTGAGTACAATGAGATCGGTGTGGTGGAGGCGGGAGCATTCAGCCCCATGCCATCTCTCCAGCTGCTCTTCCTCAACGCCAACCTGCTGAGGTCACTTCCTATCGGAGTGTTCCAGGGCATCTCCCTCTCTCGCCTCAACCTCCGCAACAACCACTTCCTCAGCCTGCCTGTAGAGGGGGTGTTAGAGCACCTCACTGGACTGGTGCAGGTATGAGGAGGAAGGGAGGGGTGTTTGTAGGGGGTTAGGTGTGTGTGCAGACAAGGTGTGTGTAGTGGGGCGGTGTATATTGGTATAGGTGTGTGTGTGTAACGTGTATGGGCACAGGTGTGTCTGTCAGTCTGTCTGTGAAGGGGATTCTAGAGCATCTAACTGGACTAGTCCAGATGTTCCTCATTTTGTATGGCATCAATCACATTTTCTCATCATCTCCTCCCAGGTGGACCTGCAGCAGAACCCATGGGAGTGCCGGTGTGATGCGGCCCCTCTGAAGCGCTGGCTGGAGGGCCTGAGTGCGATGGTGGTGGTGGGGGAGGTGGTCTGTCACTCACCAGAAGAGACCACAGGTACCGGGGTCTAAGGCTCATGGCAGCACAGTTAACATTCTAATAAAAAGCATGAGCTGGCACACACCCAGAGAACATTATTTTGTGTAGAGGTGCTGACTAACGGCGAATAAACTGTAAGCTACGAAAATAAATAAAGAGAGGGGCACACTCTCTATATACATATAAACTCCCAGTCATTTATTGGGTAAAACAGCAACATCTGAAGGCTACCGAACGTCTGCCGAAACATTGGTGTTTTACCCAATAAATGACTGGGAGTTTATATACTGTATATATAGAGTGTGTAGATCGTTATTTATTTTTCTAGCACAGTTAACATTACCACACCATTCACCATTCCTCTCCCCTTGACGCTTCCCACACTTCCCAGGTGTAAAGGAGTGTCTATGTGAATTCATTAATCGGGCACCACTTGTTTGTTCTGAGTCAGAAAGAATATATCATTTAGCAACACGGGATAAATACAACTCACATGATTCTATCTGAAGGAAATTGAGTACTGTTAAATGACAAGGCAAGGCATTAATGGAGAAGAGTAGATACTTTATAAACAACAGATTTATTAGGAAATAACCGGGATAATGTGCTGAATGTAAAGGATGAATGAATAATAAATGGCATAATGCTAAATGAAAGGAAGGGAAAAGGGTGTGGGGTATTTCCATAGTATTTGATTAAATGGAAAAAAGACTATATGGATAGAGAGCGGTCCCGTTCTGTGAGCTTGTGTGGCCTACCACTTCGCGGCTGAGCCGTTGTTGCTCCTAGACGTTTCCACTTCACAATCACAGCACCAACAGTTGACCGTGGGCAGCTCTAGCGGGGCAGCTCTAGCGGGGCTGACTTGTTGGAAAGGTGGCATCCTATGACGGTGCCACGTTGAAAGTCACTGAGCTCTTCAGTAAGGAGAGTGCATGACTGTGTGCTCGATTTTATACACCTGTCAGCAACGGATGTGGCTGAAATAGCCAAATCCACTCATTTGAAGAGTTGTCCACATACTTTTGTATATATAGTGCACTTGTCTGAAGGATAAGTGGCTAAAAAGGTGAATGTTTTCAAAAGTCTCATGGAATCTGTGCCTCCATTGAACACTACACATCGGCTGCTACTGTAGGCTGTATCATGGTAATGGTGCCAGAGGGGATGGCTGACGTTTTTTGGGCTCCTAACCAATTGTGCTTTTTTGTGGGGTTTTTCCTCGCATTGTTCGCTTATTTTGTACATAATGTTTCTGCTACCATTTCTTATAACCGAAAAGAGCTTCTGGATATCAGAACAGCAATTACTCACCTCGAACTGGACAAAGATTTTCTTCTTTAATGAGTCTGACGCGAAGGATATACTCTTGCTCCCGGACCAGGTCCACATCCCCGTCATTCGCATGAAGAAAAGAGGGCACAGATCCGGGTGCCTTGTGATTCGTCGGCGAGTGGGTAACCCGCCTCTACCATCCGTTCTATTGGCCAACGTGAAATCACTGGAGAATAAACTGGATGAGCTCCGTTCGTGACTATCCTACCAACGGGACATTAAAAACTGTAATATCTTACGTCTCACAGAGTTGTGGCTGAACGACGCCACGGAAATAATACAGTTGGCTGGTTTTTCTGCGCATCGGCAGGACAGAACAGCTACGTCTGGTAAGACGTCTATTTGTCTATTTGTCAAAAACAGCTGGTGCGCAATGTCTAATATTACGGAAGTCTCGAAGTATTGCTCGCCTGAGGTAGAGTACCTCATGATAAGCTGTAGACCACAATATCTACCAAGAGAGTTTTCATCTATATTTTTCGTAGCCATCTACTTACCACCACAAACCAATGCTGACCCTAAGACCACACTCAATGAGCTGTATAAGGCAGTCTTGAAGAGGGTGTGACAACGCCTTTTCCCCCTTAGGAGACTGAAAAGATTTGGCATGGGTCCCCAGATCCTCAAAAGATTCTACATCTGCACCATCGAGAGCATCCTTACCGGTTGCATCACCGCCTGGTATTGCAACTGCTCGTCATCTGACCATAAAGCGCTACAGAGGGTAGTGCGTACGGCCCACTGGGGCCAAGCTTCCTGCCATCCAGGACCTATATACTAGGCGGTGTCATAGGAAGGCCCAAAAAATTGTCAAGGACTTCAGTCACCCAAGTCATAGACTGTTCTCTCTGCTACTGCATGGCAAGTGGTAAAAGAATGCCAAGTCTAGGCCCAAAAGGCTCCATAACAGCTTCTACCCCCAAGTCATATGATTGCTGAACAGTTAATCAAATAGCCACCCGGACTATTTGCATTAACCCCCCCCCTTCTTTTTACACTGCTGCTACTCACTGTTTATTATCTATGCATAGTCACTTTACCCCTACCTACATGTACAAATTACCTTGACTAACCTGCACCCCCATTGACTCTGTACCCCCTGTATATAGCCTCGTTATTTTATTGTGTTACTATAAAAAAAAATGTATTACTACTTTCTTAAACTCCATTGTTGGTTAAGGGCTTGTCAGTAAGCATTTCACAGTATTCGGCACATGACAAATTTGATTTGATTTGATATCATGTAACAGCTTTTTCAATGGCCACAGTGTTTACAAGTCCTCTAGCTATATTAAACATTAAACGCCATGGGACTACAGAATCCTAGTGTGGGACTATAAGAAATGGGAGGTGGCTCCTATAATTATTATATAAAGACGTGTCTCAAACAAAATGTATGACTAAGTCAAATCTCTTAACAGGCTTAGGGAGATGTCTGCATTAGTGGGACATCAGTGGTCATTTTGCAACCCAATCACAACTAATGCTTTTGGGTTGTTGCTGAATGTTTTGTGAACGAAAATTGTTTTGGGGTTAGTGTGGCGTCAATTATTGATCAACAATCTATCTTTTTGGTGTTAAAATGAATAGTTATTGGTGGTGTTTTAAAATATAACTACTCATATAAACCGTTATTTTATGATGTCAGATTTATAGTACTGTCCCACTTCCCTTGAATGGTGTTTGAATAGTGGGACAGGGACCTTTTCAGCTACACAAAGGCACAAAATGAACCTTTAATCAATTAAAATGTATTTTCCTTCATATATTCTATTTTCTAAAATACATAAATATATATATATATCACATTTACATAAGTATTCAAAAGGTGGGAGGGCTCCTGCTGGGAACTTGCTGTGAACGTGGCCTCCCTCTTCTTGTGTTCTCTGGCCAGTGAAGGGAGGTCCTTGCGTATCTTCAATGTGGTTGATGTCTGGCATGGATGTGTGAAGTTGACACTCCTCCACACAGGTGTGCAGTGTAGGTGAATGCATGGGGCTCTTCCACTGTTGTTCCTATATTTGTTTGGTTTGTTGTACTTCAGTGACTTAAAGAAAGTGCCTTTCTTTTCATTGTGTATCTCTGTTGTAGGTACAGACCTTCGCTCTCTTTCCCTGGACCTCCTCTGTCCAGACCTGGACACCCACCAGGCCACGGTGGAGAACCAGGGGGAGTGGAACAGCTCCACAGCCCCAGACGGTGATTTCTCTCTGGGCTACCCCGTGCCAGGCCATGGCCCCCTGGGTCCCATCACCAAGGCTTCCATCCCTCTGTCGGTGTTGGTGCTCAGCCTGCTGGTGCTGTTCGTGTCGGCGTTCTTTGCGGCAGCGGCGCTGATCGCCTATGCCCTGAGGAGGCGGCACAAGCTGCCGTTCCGGCGGCAGGGAGAGGTGGCTCTGGCCGGGATCCAGATGGAATGTGGGATATTCACCGAGCAGCAGCACCACAGGTTACCGGTACCGAAGACCCCTCCTCCTCCTCTGTCTGCCTTGCAGCATAGCCTTGTCTACGATAGCATCCTCCCCGTCGTCCCTGGCCCTAACCCTAACCTCAGTCCCTCAACACACATGTGCAGTAGCCCAGTCTATAAGAATGAGGATGGTTCAGTGGTGAAGCAGCAATGGCAACAACAGAAGCAGCTCTCTGCTTCTAAAGAGAAAGGGAACGTGGGAAGATACCCCTCGGCGGGGGAGAGAGAGAGCGAAGGACACTATCGTTTTGTGGCAGAGAGAGAGCGAGAGTGTAACATGGAGGTGTCCCATCCCCCCATCAGTACCGTTGCCGGGGCAGTGGGACCCCCTCTTTCAGATCTCCGTGGAAACGGGACCCTCTGCCCAACGGTCATAGACAGCCAGGGCCCCACCCCCAAGGTGGGATTGGTTGACTGCCTGTTTGGGATCTCTGGAATGTCCGCCGCCGTCCCAGAGTTCCGAGACCTGCCGGACAGGTATACACGTCCCCCACCACCCCGCTATCCCCACCCTCCACAACCCCCTCAGCCCCCCGAACCCAAAGAGGAAACTAGAGCCAGCCAATCACTCGTAGTTACTACAATGACAGCGTACACGGGGCCAAGCAGTAGTAATCAGAGCCAGAACTCAGAGTTTCCGCGAGAGTTGAGAATGAGACTCAGTACCAAGCCGGATTACATGGAAGTCCTGGACAGATCTTATCAGTTCTAATAGATGTTCTAATGTTACTATGGAACCGCTGGCGTTGACAATAAATGACTCCTGTAATATGTCATGTCTTGAACATGTTGATATGCAGAGGTAAACCAGTGTGTGGCGAGAGCTGTTAGGACTAGGATGAAGTTACTCTTAGATGAGGCTTTGGAGAGGATAAGCTGATCCTAGATCAGTGCCTGAGACTAGCAATTATTTTTTGTACCGTTGATGACTAAATACTAAGTATCAGGCTTTTTTTATTCCCAGCATCACAAAGCAAGACAATGTGGTGTGTGTGTGTGTGTGTGTGTGTGTGTGTGTGTGTGTGTGTGTGTGTGTGTGTGTGTGTGTGTGTGTGTGTGTGTGTGTGTGTGTGTGTGTGTGTGTTAAACAATGTGGTGGGTGGGTGTGTGTGTGTTCATGTTAGACAATATACTGGGCGTGTGTTTGTTCATGTTAGACAATATAGTGTGTGTGTTCATGTTTTCTCTCGAAAGACCTGCTGATGAGACACTCAGTTGCTCTGCCTCTCCAATAACATCATGAAACACAGTGAGAGAGAGAGAGAGACTGAGACACAGGGAGGAGTCAGGAATGAAGTGTTAAAGAGAAGGGGGTGTAAACGCAGAGTCCCAGTCTGACAGTCGTCTAATGTAGCATGTAGCACTTTCCATATGAAAAGAATGTGGAAGAGGTGTTGAAGTAGGTTTACCCTGGACACTACATCCCTGGTATTAGTGTCACTGTGTCTGAGTGTTACTGTGGACCACAGGATGCTGGTGGTACCTTCATTGAGGAGGACGGGCTCATTGTAATGGCTGGAACAGAATAATGGAATGGTATCCAACATGTGTTGGGTACCATTCCATTCACTCTGTCCCAGCCATTATTATGAGCCGTCATCCTCTCACC
>NC_048582.1:18676405-18693905 GCF_013265735.2 Oncorhynchus mykiss
CACCTTTGGGATGAATTGGAATGCCTACTGCGAGCCAGGCCTAATCGCCCAACATCAGTGCCGAACTCACTAATGCTCTTGTGGCTGAATGAAAGCAAGTACCCTCAGCAATGTTCCAACATCTAGTAGAAAGCCTTCCCAGAAGAATGGAGGTTGTTATAGCAGAAAAGGGGGGACCAACTCCATATTATTGACCATGATTTTTGAAAGATATGTTGGACGAGCAGGTGTCCACATACTTTTTTTCATGTAGTGTATGTGGTACATTTTACAACTCTTACGACAAAACTCCAAACAGATCATCAAAAAGGCTATTCTTTCAAAACTTTAAGCACATTTTTGATTGAAGTACAACTACAAGACAGATTATTATGAGAGCTTGGGAATATAAGGTTATATCTGCAAAAATATTATTCTGAGATAATTGGCTTTAAAGTTTCCCAACCCTCATTGGTTTGAATGGTGTCAGTAATTTGTGTCTTTTGAAATTAACATGAATTGTGGTATTAATATAGTTAGAGAACATTGAACAGAACAAGGTTATGTCAATAGCTACATTTTTACCTAGATGCAGATAGAACCTTATAGTTCCAAACTCTACAAACCGGTTCTACCAGCAAGGATGCGCTGTGAGACAGGCATACATACGCCCATGTGAGATGTCATGCCCTAGGTTTCCCTATGCAAATGAAATGTTTTGCTCGGCATTGTGTGACCCACAGGTGAGTGAGAGAGAGAAAAAAAAGAGGGCGAGAGAGAGAGAGAGAGAGAGGGTACTGCCGCATAAAATAGTGGACAGTGATATCCACACCATTTCCATGGTTTGGCTGCGTTAGGTGGATTCGACTAAACAATTTGAAAAAATATCAGTGCTTGGATGTGAATTTATCTACACATCACTACCTTTTTGTGGATATAATGCAGTCCTTTTCCTGGATTTACACACAGGTATATTCAGATCTTTCTTGAAATTGATTGATGTTGGTGCCGGAAATATATACCATATTCGCTGAAAATAACATGAATAACTAGGCTACTTGCCGTTTCCAAGGGATTGTTAAATACATTGTATAACTATTTGTTTTTTATTATAGTCGCAAACTCTACAAACCGTTTCTACCAACACAGGCTTTTCCTCTTTGCAAAATGCACCAGTTTGCGATGTGACGTTGAGCAGGAAACACGCAAATGAGATGTTCCCCACACCGTTATGGAAATGTGTTTCTCCAATTACAGTACAGCTTCTACGCAGCAAGTAACTGCATGCTTTTCATGATCAGTAAACATCAAGTTGATCATGTATTTTCAGAGACGTGATAGTAACATATTCATTTGGCATGAGCAACCGAGCTAGCTAAGCAAACAACGTTTCATTTAGTATATATTAGGTTAATGTAAAGAGTTTGACATCGGCAAGTCCTCCTGGTAAAGTTGTCAGTCAGAACTACTGTCATCACCACAACATCCAGAACAGCGCTGCCAGGATCCTGATGAGAAACTGAAAGGTGTCATAATGTATTTGTTCGCAAACATCCTTTCTGAATTTAAAAGTAATCCAAGAAGTAATCATCTAGATTTTCAAAAGTATCTGTAATCTGATTACAATATTTTTGATAACTACATAACTGATTACAGTTACCATCTAGGTGATGGGAGGCTTATATTTTGGTGTGGGGGTGATGTTTGCCAGGACAGGGAGCCAGGGGATGCAGGGTGGATCATAATGTGCCAGTTCCTAAATAAAAATCATCTTAACTAATCCAATCTGTAAGTGGTTGGATTCATTTCACCTGTTATAGACATGGTTATGCAGTTTAGACAGTTTAGTCTCATTTATCAATCTTCCCTACCTTGGCAGTCATTCTAACTGCAGATTGTGGGTGATGCGCATGATGGCATTTAGCTGTGTGTCGACTCTATGTGTGTGTGTGTGTGTGTGTGTGTGTGTGTGTGTGTGTGTGTGTGTGAGTGTGTGTGTGTGTGTGTATGTGTGTGTGAGGTAAGGACAGAGACAGAAGCGGATGAGAGACATCCCACTCCCTCATTTTTTACTGGTTCATATACAGTCAACTAAGCAGACCTGACCTAGCTGCTAATGCATTGGTGCCTATGTGAGATCCACCCCGTTAAGCAGACCAGAACTGATCAAATAAAAATAAAAATTGTCCCTCAAAGCAGTGTTTTATTTATTTTATTTGACAGTTTAACAAATACATAGACACAGTACAAATCTAGACAGAGATAATACAACAGAGTGTATTACTTATTTCAATTGTGTCCCTTGCTGTCGTTTCCATTCTGGTCCATGTGGATTTGATATGTTTTTCATGTCATACACTTCAAAGCCACTATTGCCCTCTCTGGGTACAAATAATGCTGAAAGTTGAACTTGAGGCCCATTGAGTGTCATTAGATACAGTATTTTGCATGTCATGCATGTCTTCATCTCATTCTAAGGATCAGAGGCTGCGTTTAAACAGGCATCCAAATTCTGATCTTTTGCCCAATTATGTGCAAAAGAGCTGATCTGATTGGTCAAAAGACCAATTTGTGAGAAAAAAATATTAGAATTGGGCTGCCTGTGTAAACGCAGCCAGGGAACAAGTGCGACTACATTATTAACTTTCACTTTTCTTCAAAGGTCACCTCAACCTTCACCTTCTATAAACTACCTTTCTAGATCTGGCTCATGATGGTGAAGAGGCGTACGTTCCCTCTACTGATAGCTTCTGCTCTGGCAGTCATGGTCTACGTCATCTTCACATTGCCCAGGTACCGTGAAGCCTCTGCCGTACGATCAAGAAATAAAAGTGCCAAAGGGAGAACATTGTCTGGGACATTACATTTCTGCTGTAGAAATACAACATCTGTCCATGATTCCTCAGGTCACAGCCAGGCAACCACCAGCACCTCTATCTGCACCACATCTCTGACCAGTCCATCACGCCTGTCAACGACACCAAACACTTCATGGTGGGGGCCTACAAGGAACATCGTTTGGAGGGAAGCTCCGTACGCATCATCAGTATCTTCAGACGAGACTCTGTCCAGCCTCTGTACTGTGTGTTCTACTGTGGGACTCACTGGGCTAATGGAATGAAGGCTGAAGTCCAGATGCACTCTGATCACTTTGGTACCTGTCATTTTCTATTTGGTTTTAGCCCTGCACTGACACACCTGAATCAACACCCGAATCAAAGAAATAAGGGGCTTGGTGATTCGCTGATTAGTTTGTTGATTTGGTTAACACTATACAGTAATTATATGTGTCCCTGTTCTATATTGGGATAAAGGTTTCCGCTTCGTGACGACCGACGTCCTTTGTCCGAATCATCCCGACTGCGACCCATCACACGTGACCCTCGCCATACAAGCTGACGCCGAGCTCGCTCAGAACCAAACCTTCCTCCACATCCAGAACCTTGTGAAAAGGGAGGAAGAGGAGTTTCAGTTCAACTTCACTGTCTGTTGGTCCAATTTATTTGGCGATTATAACAACGTGCTTCAGGTCACCCAGACTCTGGAGATGTACAAGTGAGTATTGATTGAGTGATTGGTTGATTGATTGGATTGATGGATTCCTTGATTGGTTAATTGGTGGATTGGTTGGTTCATTTATTGATTGATTGGTTGGTTGATTGATTGATTGGTTTATTGGTTAATTGATTGGTTGATTGTTTAATTGATTGATTGATTGATTGATTGCTATGTTGCAGGTTGTTGGGAGTGCAGCATGTTGTGGTGTATAACACCAGCTGTGGACCAGACCTGGAGAGACTGCTACAGAGTTACACACAGGAGGGCTTTGTTGAAGTAGGAATTAATTGATTGGATGGATGGATGGACAGATAGATGGGATTCATTAACTGACTGATTAATTGACTGCAGGTGGTGCCCTGGCCTATCAACCAACACATGAACCCGTCCAATGGGTGGCAGCCCAGTGAACATGGAGGGGACATCCACTACTATGGCCAGTTGACCACTCTAAATGACTGTGTCTACAGAAATATGTATCAGTCACGCTATGTACTGCTGAACGACATCGATGAGATTATAGCTCCATACCAGCATCAAACCCTGCCCCAGATGATGGATGTACTTCAGAGGCAAAACCCAAAGGTAGGGGGAGGACTCAGGGAAGTACTGTGTATGTGTGTTAAGGTAGATCGTTACGTGTGTGTTGTGCATATGTTAGGCTGTGTTTACACAGGCATCGAAATGCAGATTTTTTCCTCAATTATTTGGCACATCTGATATAATGTGATATTTTCCCCAATTTGTTAACAGCATTTTCTGATCTTTGGTGTTTTTAGTTGTTAATAATTTTGTTGACCAATTACATCAGATCTTCTCACATCAGATATTTTTTTGAATCGATTTAATTGGTCAAAAGACTAATTAGTGAAAGATTTGGGTTTGGGCTAACTGTGTAAACTCATGGAATCTTATCTTTTGAGTTCTGACACCACATTCGTTTGCGGTTCTCATCCTCAGTCTGGACGCTCAGATCAGAATTGTTGTGCTTTGAAGTGTTTGTTTTTACACATGACCTGCCATTACCAAGATGTTTAAAGGAACAGTGACAGGAAATTCATGAGCAAAGCGTTTGCGTGCTATTTCATATGCTACATCAGTGTGAATGTGCAAGTCTGATATGAGTCAAAATACAATAGTGTGGAAAGTGAGAAAAATAGATCAGATATGAAGAAAAAAAATCTGAATGAATTCTCTCTTTCGCCTTCTCTCACCCCAACCTCCATCTCCCCAGGCTGAAGTGTTCCTCATAGAGAACCACATCTTCCCTAAGTCCCAGTTTGAGCCCAGTGGAAGGTTTGAACGACCAAACTGGCGGGATGTTCCAGGGATCAACATCATGGAGCACATCTACAGAGAGGAGCCAGACTATCGCATCTACCACCCCTCCAAGATGATAGTACGGCCCAGGTTAGAATCTGCCACCCCTCCCAGATGATAGTACGGCCCAGGTTAGAATCTGCCACCCCTCCAAGATGGTAGTATGGCCCAGGTTATAGTCTACCACCCCTCCAAGATGGTAGTATGGCCCAGAGTAGTTTACTAAGAAGCTAGCTAGATGTACTCAGGGTTTTCTAAAGCTAGTCAGCTTCAGTTAGGTTCACATTCCAGCTCAGGCTTCATCCCTATTACGACAGTGGATATTGCTTGTCCTCCTGCTTCTCACTCTAGCAGACTTATAACTGTGCATGCATGTCACACGTGGCTAGTCGAACTCTGAACTTTTCATTGAGACAATGTTGAAACGTAAATCCATGGGTGAGTCAGTGCCATATTTAAATTCTTTCCAAAATCAACATGAAAGAAAAGCTATCTTGCAAATCCTGCAGATTATGGAGTGAAAAGGGTTATTAGAAGTGCCTGTCTTTCTTTTATTACGTATCGTTCATGCCTTCTTTGGTGTGTTTATCAATGCACAAGCACCTTTTTTCCCCTCTCCAATAAATAAAATCATTTTATAAAGTCATACAAATGTCATACTGTGAGTGAAGTTTCAAATGCATCCTGTCATTACCAAATGTGTAATGTGATAGGTATTTTAATATTACAATTTTTTTTACACAAAAAAGTAAAAAGTATTTGGTTAATACAATATTTAATCAGTGGTCCTCTTCAAATCAAAAGGATGATGGGAACCTGATCTCATTGGTCCTGAACTCACGGCTCAGACATTTCATTCAGAATAAGTAGAGTTAGCCCTGAGTTAGCCTGCCTCGGAGCAGTTTAGTTCCTAAGGATACTTTGCCATAGAAATGTACCTGGATAAAAGGTGAGCCACATTTGTATGAGTAGTTATCCCGAGTTGAGCTCAGTTTGTAGTATAGGGCTCTGGTTAGAATCTACCAACCCTACAATATGAATTTATGAGCCTGGTTAGAAAAGAATACAACCTCTGTCTAACAACCCTAGAGCAGTGGAGCAGACGTCGGTCCACTCTGTCTAACAACCCCAGGGCAGTGGAGCAGACGTCGGTCCACTCTGTCTAACAACCCCAGGGCAGTGGAGCAGACGTCGGTCCACTCTGTCTAACAACCCTAGAGCAGTGGAGCAGACGTCGACCCACTCTGTCTAACAACCCTAGAGCAGTGGAGCAGACGTCGGTCCACTCTGTCTAACAACCCCAGGGCAGTGGAGCAGACGTCGGTCCACTCTGTCTAACAACCCTAGAGCAGTGGAGCAGACGTCGACCCACTCTGTCTAACAACCCTTCTGTGTCTCTGACCCCAGGGCAGTGGAGTAGACATCGGTTCACTCTGTCTAACAACCCTAGAGCAGTGGAGCAGACGTCGGTCCACTCTGTCTAACAACCCTTCTGTGTCTCTGACCCCAGGGCAGTGGAGCAGATGTCGGTCCACTCTGTCTAACAACCCTTCTGTGTCTCTGACCCCAGGGCAGTGGAGCAGACGTCGGTCCACTCTGTCTAACAACCCTTCTGTGTCTCTGACCGCAGGGCAGTGGAGCAGACGTCGGTCCACTCTGTGCTGCGTAACTTTGGGCAGACAGTGAAGGTTCCTCCTAACGTGTGTCATATCATCCATGTCAGAGTTCCCCTACAAGGAGGACTGACCAAGAAGGAGCTGCATGAAGACAAGAGGGTCTGGGACTACGAGAGCCAGCTGGTTCCTAATGTAGATAAAGCATTGGAGAAGGCAGGACTACTGCGCATGTGAATAGATTTGCTTCATCCTGAACCAAACCTGCAGAGAAGTTTAGCCCCACACTTGAACGCTCTTAGGTGTTGCAGACATTGACCCGCTATGCTGTTTACTTTGTGCCTCTGCTTCATATCGCTGAGTCTATCTTTAAGTGTATTACAATTGTAATGAAAGTATGAATAGTATTTGTTTTATTTATTTGATTTTATCTGTACTTAAAGTAATAATAATAAAGCCCCTTTACAATGAGTAGGATTGACTGTGCTTTGTGTACTTTTTAAAGTGTACTTCAATTCATAGCTTATAAAGTTGTGCTTCGGTATTCTTAGACTACATACAGTTGAAGTTGGAAGATTACATACACTTTAGCTAAATACATTTAAACTGAGTTTTTCACAATTCCTAACATTTAATCCTAGTAGAAACTCCCTGTCTAAGGTCAGTTAGGATCACCACTTTATTTTAAGAATGTGAAATGTCAGAATAATAGTAGAGAGAATGATTTATTTCAGCTTTTATTTCTTTCATCACATTCCAATTGAGGTCAGGGCTTTGTGATGGCCATTCCAATACATTGACTTTGTTGTCCTTAAGCCATTTAGTGACATCAATACGGGATCATAACGTTCGCCTGGTTAGTCTGTCACAGAAAGAGCGGGTGTTCATTATGTTTTGTGCACTCAGTGTATGTTATGGCAACATAAATCATTTCTGAATTTTGGGTCCATTCCAAAAGGTTCTCTTAGTTTACTACAGATAAGCCATTTAGCAGACGCACTTATCCAGAGCAACTGGATTAGGGTTAAGTGCCTTGCTCAAGGGAACATCGCCAGACTTCTCACCGTCTTTTTTAAGAGATATTTTTTCCTGAGTAAACAGATTTGATCTGAGATAAAAAAATAAATAAACAGAATGACAGAGTGCTATAGAGAGACAGACAGAGTGCTATAGAGAGACAGACACAGTGAGACGGTTGATGAAGAGACACAAGCTATGATATCTCGGTGAAGGGAAGAGTTCATACTCATCATTACAATAGTGCCATGGTGCCCAAATTGTAAATCAGTGCTGCTATATCGATGCTACAGCTGCTTGCTATAGCTGCTGCTCGCAGCAATATTTTGTAAAGGTATTTGCAGATTATATTGAACAGATGACAATGGGAAAAGGTTGTGACAAAGGGCAGTAGTTGACCCGGATTCTAACCAATACTGACACCGACACAGAAGACGATTGCCAGGAGCCACTAGACATCATGTCACTAGCTTTGTTTCCATGAACTTGTCCAGTGGTTTTTTTGTCGACATTTAGAAAGTTTGCATGGCAATTGCCTGCTAGAGTGCGTTTCCATTTAACTACAGTATCTTGTGTCCATAAAAACAGCGGGACGTAATGATGTCACACCACCTTTTTCGCAAAACACAACAGTATCGAGTAAAGTGTTTCCATTACCCATTTAGACAATTTGCGCATAAAAAAATTGACGACAGCCTGTTTGTCCTCTAACCTACTGTATCTGTTTCATGTCTCAGGTATATGTAATGAAAGCCAGCATGTATAGAATGCAAAAATTAACTCATATTTGCCATAAAACATCCCCAGCGCATGATGCTGCCACCACCATGCTTCACCGTAGGGATGGTGCCAGGTTTCCTCCAGACGTGACGCTTGTCATTCAGGCCAAGAGCTCAATCTTGGTTTCATCAGACCAGAGAACCTTGTTTCTCATTTTAGGTACCTTTTGGCAAACTCCAAGCGGGGGGTGATGTGCCTTTTGCTGAGGAGGGGCTTCAATCTGGCCACTCTACCATAAAAGCCTGACTGGTGGAGTGCTGCAGAGATGGTTGTCCTTCTGGAAGTTTCTCCCATCTCCACAGAGGAACTCTTTAGCTCTGTCAGAGTTACCATCGGGTTCTTGGTCACCTCCCTGACCAAGGCCCTTCTCCCCTGATTGCTCAGTTTGGCCGGGCGGCCGGCTCTAGGAAGTGTCTTGGTGGATCCAAACTTTTTCCATTTAAGAATGATGAAGGCCACTGTGTTCCTGGGGACCTTCAATGCTGCAGACATTTTTTGGTACCCTTCCCCAGATCTGTGCCTTGACACAATCCTGTATTGGAGCTCTAAGGACAATTCCTTCGACCTCATGGCTTGGTTTTTGCTTTGACATGCATTGTCAACTGTGGGACCTGATAGATACAGGTGTGTGCCTTTTCCAGATCATGTCCAATCAGTTGAAATTAACAGAGGGGGACTGCAATCAAGTTGTAGAAACATCTCAAGGATGATCAATGGAAACAGGATGCACCTGAGCTCAATTTCGAGTCTCATAGCAACGGGTCTGAGTACTTACGTAAATAAGGTATTTCTGTTTTTTATTTGTTATAAATTTGCAAAGATTTCTAAAAAAGTGTTTTTGATTTGTCATTAGGGGGTAGTGTGTGTAGATTGATGAGTGAAAACATGTATTTAATCCATTTTAGATTAAGGCTGTAACGTAACAAAATGTGGCAAAAGTCCAGGGGTCTGAATACTTTCCGTAGACACTGTATCTGCCGTTTCCATTACACATGTCTCAAAGATATTTTTTTGCGACATTGCTTTTGTCGAATCGCAGCCTGGTCTCATATACTAGACCTTACATTCTTAAAGAACATCCGAAACGCTCAAATTAGTATGATATGTTACATTTGGTATGGTTACATTGGGTGGATGGGTGGGCGTATAACACAAATGTCTAGTAACCAAAATGTTGTGAGTTGAAATCTCACAATGGACAACTTTAGCATTTTAGCTCATTTGCAACTTTTCAACTACCAACTACTTTTTAGCTACTTTATAGCTACTTAGCATGTTAGCTAAACCTCCCCCTAACCCTAACCTTAATCCTTTAACCTAACTCTTAAATTGTACCCTAACCTAGATTTCGATACCCTAACCTAGAATTTTTTTTCAAAATTCATAACATATTGTACATTTTAGAAATGTGTAAAATATTGTATGTTTTATAGATTTATCGATTGTATCAGATTTACATTGAGAATAATACAAAATGCTCTGAGACCAGGTTGCTAATAAACCTGGGTCAATTGAAACCTGCCTATTATTACATCAGCGACAGCTTCAGGGACTTTAGTTTCTTTTTACAAAGCCCCTGTCACGTCAGAAGGGTCTGCTATCCACCCCTCCTTTCTAAAGGGACAGGTGTCAGGAGTAGAGATTTGATGCGTCTCATGTTCTTGGTGGTGGTTTTTCCTGTTTCTTCTCCGCAGGAGTTTTCATTGTAATTTTGTCTTTTTGTCACTCTCTCTCTCTCTGATGTTCTACTTTGTTCTCATTTTGTACCTTTCTCTCTATATTACTCTCTACCTCACTCCATTGTTCACCTCCTACTGTCCTCTCTAGGCTTCTACAAGACAGACAAATAAGAGAGCTTGGGAATAGAAAGTTCTATCTGCAAAAATATGATTCTGAGATAACTGGCAATAAAGTCCTGAACACTATTTTTTTTTAAATTAAATTATTTTTTTAATTAGGCAAGTCAGTTTAGAACAAATTCTTATTTTCAATGACGGCCTAGGAACAGTGGGTTCAGGGGCAGAATGACAGATTTGTACCTTGTCAGCTCGGGGGTTTAAACTTGCAATCTTCCGGTTACTAGTCCAACGCTCTAACCACTAGGCCACCCCATTGGTTTGAATGGTGTCAGTAATTTGTATCTTTTGAACTTAACATGAATTGTGGTATTAATATAGTTAGAGAACATTTAACAGAACAAGGCTATGCCAATAGCTACATTTTTACCTAAATGCAAATAGAAACTTATCGTCCCAAACTCTACAAACCGGTTCTATCAGCAAGAATGTGCAGTGAAACAGGCTTTTCCTCTTGGCAACATGCACCAGTTAGCATTAAAGGGGGAAATATCCATATGAGATGTCATGCCACGCTTGGGTCCCCCACCATTATGGAGATGAAATGTATTTCTCCAATTACAGTACAGCTTCCACAATCGGCATTGTGTGACTCACAGGTGAGAGAGAGAGAGAGAGAGAGAGAGAGAGAGAGAGAGAGACAGAGAGAGAGAGAGAGAGAGAGAGAGAGAGGGGCTACTGTCGCATCCTGTAGTAGGCTGTAATTTCCACACCATTTCCATGGTCTGACTGCGTCTGGTGGATTTGACTAAACAATTTGAACTTTGAAACTATTTACACATTACTACCTTTTTGTGGATACATTTTTGTTTCCTGGACTTACACACAGGTATATTCAGTTCCTTCTTGAAATTGATTGATGTTGGTGCCAGATATATTTACGATTTTCTAAAACCCATTAACTAGGCTACTAGCCGTTTTCAAGAGATTGTTAAATACATTGTATAACTAATTGTTTTTAATAACATTACCTCTTGAATAGCATAGTCAGAACTACACAGACATTTTTGATTATTCCACATTTAGCTCTATCATCAGGTGTCATCATGTATTTGTTCGCAAACATCCTTTCTGAATTTAAAAGTCATCCAAGAAGTACATTTTCCAATGTGGTGGGTTGAAGAGTTCCTCCTGGAATGGCAGGTGTGGCACTGTAGTGACTTTTTCAATAATTGTGTGGGTTTTTGCGAGTCTCCGGGATACAATGCATTCGGAAAGTATTCAGACCCCTTGACTTTTTCCACATTTTGTTACATTACAGCCAAATTCTAAATTGATTAAATAAAACAGTTCTCAATCTACACACACTACCCCATAATGACAAGCAAAACCAGGTTTTTAGAAATGTTTACAATTGTATTAAAAGTAAAACAGAAATGTCCCATTTCAAACTTAACATGAATTGTGGTCTTGATATAGTTAGAGAACATTGAACAGAGCAAGGCTATGTCAATAGCTACATTTTTACCTAAATGCAAATAGAACCTTATAGTCCCAAACTCTACAAACCGGTTCTATCAGCAAGAATGTGCAGTGAAACAGGCTTTTCCTCTGGGCAACATGCACCAGTTAGCATTAAAGCGGGAAATATCCATATGAGATGTCATGCCATGCTTGGGTCCTCCACCATTATGGAGATTAAATGTATTTCTCCAATTACAGTACAGCTTCCCCAATCGGCATTGTGTGACGAGAGAGAGAGAGAGAGAGAGAGAGAGAGAGAGAGAGCGAGAGAGAGAGAGCGAGAGAGAGCGAGAGAGAGCGAGAGAGCGAGAGAGCGAGAGAGAGAGAGAGAGAGCCTCACTGCTCAACGTCAGAACGGCTCACCACCCCACTCTGACATGTCAACACTTATATGATAATATACATCTTGATCAGGACAGTATCAGAACCTTTGCCAAGGACCTAAAAGATGCAACACTTGGCCGGGACCCACACACCCATCACCCCAGCAACAAAGGTCCCCCGCCCCACCTTCCGAAACAACACAGCACAGCTCTACTAGACCTGGCCCATCACAACACAGCTCTACTAGACCTGGCCCATCACAACACAGCTCTACTAGACCCGGCCCATCACAACACAGCTCTACTAGACCCGGCCCATCCCAACACAGCTCTACTAGACCCGGCCCATCACAACACAGCTCTACTAGACCCGGCCCATCCCAACACAGCTCTACTAGACCTGGCCCATCACAACACAGCTCTACTAGACCTGGCCCATCACAACACAGCTCTACTAGACCCGGCCCATCACAACATAGCTCTACTAGATCTGGCCCATCACAACACAGCTCTACTAGACCCGGCCCATCACAGCTCTACTAGACCTGGCCCATCACAACACAGCTCTACTAGACCCAGCCCATCACAACACAGCTCTACTAGACCCAGCCCATCACAACACAGCTCTGACCACTACTCCAGGGTCGGTCAGAACACTGCCCTTCAGGGAAGTAGACCACATGATGCAGTCCACACCATGTATCAGTCAGATCGTCAGCCTACATATGCTGAGGTAACCTCTGGCAGAAGACCCCTAGAACAATCAGAGATAGGAGAGGTGCGCCAACTACTGCAACTAATATGCAGACTACTGAGCTAGACAGTCCCTTTAATTCACACACGGGCACGCACACGCACACACACACACACACAAACACACAGGGTTGCAGATTGCACATAGAATAAGTACAATGCAATCTTATTCCATTCTTATTAATTTGTTTACAAATATTCCTAAATGTATTGACACCGGTATTATAATAATTATTATATGTAATGGTGTGTGTGTGTGCGCGTGTATGTGCGCGTGTATGTGTGTGTGTATGTGCATGTATATATATATACATATATGTATGTGTGTATGTATGTATGTATGTATGTGTATATGTATGTATATTGTATGTATGTATGTATGTGTATGTGTGTGTATGTATATTGTATGTATGTGTGTGTGTGTGTGTATGTATGTATGTGTGTATGTGTATGTATATGTATGTATCTATATATGTATATGTATGTATATATGTATATATATATATATATATATATATATATATATTAGTATTAATTTTTTTTTGTTTTTTTCGATGTACTTTACTCAAACCAGTGAATATCACTTATTATAAATGAGATCATTAACTATCAGCTCTTGGAATATCCAGGGCCTATACTCTTCACATTTTGGTTATAAAACAACTAATCCAGAATTGATTAAAAACATCAAGGGACAGGACATCATAATCCTACTGGAAACATGGTGTCGTGGAGACATAGATACTCAGTGTCCCTCAGGCTATAGAGAAAGTTTACTACCATCAATCAAACATAAAAATGTTAAACGGGGCCGAGACTCAGGTGGAATCATCATTTGGCATAAGCAGGACTTAGCACTGAATGAAATGAAAAAAGGTACCACTCACATTTGGCTAAAACTTAACAAAGGTACAATCTATTGTGACAATGACGTATACATATGTGCAGCTTATGCTCCTCCTTCAGATTCATCATATTATGATGATCAGTTTTTTGACAATCTCCAGACAGAAATCATTACATTTCAGGCGAAGGGTAAAGTGCTTCTTTGTGGAGATTTCAATGCAAGAACAGGTTCTGAGCCTGACTACACTGATGCGGGAGGTAACCACCACATATTTGGACACCCCTCCTTGTACAGTAGCCCTATTATAAATAATAGAAACAGTCCTGACCAAATACTGAACAAAAATGGAAAAGAGTTAGTACATCTCTGTCGAGCCTTAGGCCTGTACATGCTTAATGGTAGAATCAGAGGGGACTCTTTAGGTCAGTTTACTTACTGCTCAGCTCTTGGGACAAGTGTAGTCGATTATGCCATCACTGACATTGACCCCTCCTCCATTAGTGCATTCACTGTCAGACCACAGACACCATTGTCAGATCACAGTCAGATCAACGTGTTTCTGAAGAAATTAACCGGCAATATTCATTCAAAAAAACAGCCCAATAAACTTTACAACATAAACCAATCGTTCAGATGGGCTCCAAACAGTGCAGAGGCATTCATTGAAACATTGAACTCAAATGAAATGATGAACTCTATACAGTTTTTCAATAACTCACAATACCAAAACAATAAAGATGGTGTCAATTCGGCTACTCAAAACATCAACTGCATATTCCAAAAAGCAGCATCGAAAGCAAATTTGAGAAAACCAAAGCAATGCAACATCAGAAGCAAAAATCAAAATGTTTCTGACAAATGGTTTGATAATGAATGTAAAACAATTAGAAAACACCTAAGACAAATGTCAAACAAAAAACATAAGCAGCAAAACAACCCAGAGCTACGATATGAATACTTTGAAACTCTGAAACAGTATAAACAAACACTGAAATGCAAGAAATTGAATTATACCAACAAGACACCAAAATCAGTTCTGGGACATGTGGAACAATTTAAGCACAACAAAGCCACAAGAATTAGCCATACAAGATGTAGGAATTTGGAAAACTTACTTTGATAATCTATACAAAAACATCCCACAAAAAGACTTACAACAGAACCAATTAGAAATTAAAGAAAAATTGAACATCCTTGAATCAGTCATTAAAAACAACCAAAATCCATTAGATTACCCAATAACCCAACAAGAACTAAATGAAAAGCTAAAATCTATTAAATCAAAAAAGGCTTGTAGTGTAGACAACATCAGAAATGAAATGCTAAAAAACAGCACACCTGAGTTGCAAAATGCTGTGCTTAAATTGTTCAACATGGTTTTAACTTCTGGCTGCTTCCCTGATGTCTGGAACCAGGGGCTCATCTCCCCTATCCACAAAAGTGGAGACAAATCAGACCCCAATAATTACAGGGGAATTTGCGTCAACAGTAACTTGGGAAAGATTTTCTGATAAACTTAGACGAATCGTGTGTGTGTGTGAGTGAGTGAGAGTGAGAGTGAGAGTGTGAGAGAGAGAGAGAGAGAGAGAGAGAGAGAGAGAGAGAGAGAGAGAGAGAGAAAGAGAATTCAATTCAATTCAATTTTGAATTCAAGAATTCAAACCTTTCTTCAAGAAAAAAATGTAATAAGTAAATGTCAAATTGGCTTTCTCCCTAACCATCGCACTACTGACCATATATACACCTTACACACACTAATTAATAAACACGTCCACCAAAAAAAGAGGGCAAAATCTTTGCTTGCTTTATTGACTTTAAAAAGCATTTGATTCGATTTGGCACGAAGGACTATTCTACAAAATTCTACAAAGTGGGCTTGGTGGTAAGGTGTATGACTTAATAAAATGTATGTACACAGAAAATAAGTGTGCAATAAAAATCAAAAACCAAAGAACATAATTTTTTTCACAATGTCGAGGTGTGAGACAAGGCTGCAATCTGAGTCCAAATCTTTTCAACATTTATATCAATGAATTAGCAGACATGTTGGACCAATCTCCAGCCCCAGGACTCACACTATTTGACACAGAGGTGAAATACCTGCTATATGCTGATGACTTGGTACTTCTATCACCAACCAAAGAAGGTCTTCAACAAAACATTAATATTCTGGAGCAATATTGCCATAATTGGGCCCTGGCAGTAAATTTCCAAAAAACTAAAATCATGATTTTCCAAAAAAAAACCCAGATGTCAGAAACACAAATGTAAATTCACCCTGAACAACACCTTAATTGAACACACAAAAAATTACACCTACCTTGGTCTGACCATATCTGCATCAGGAAACTTTAATATGGCAGTGAAGGCACTCAAAGAAAAAGCCCGCAGAGCAATGTATGCAATAAAAATGAAATTATTCAAAATCAACATCCCAATTAGAATTTGGACTAAAATATTTGACAGTGTAATCCTACCAATAGCACTTTATGGAAGTGAGGTTTGGGGGCCACTCAATAAACTGGATTTTAAAATGTGGGACAAACATCCAATTGAAGCCCTACATGCAGAATTCTGTCTACAAGTCCAGAGAAATACACCAACTAATGCATGTAGGGCAGAATTGGGCCGTTTTCCAGTAATAATGAAAATACAGAAAAGATCATTAAAATTTTGGCTACACCTAAATTCAAGTCCAAATTCGAGTCTGCAATTTAAAGCACTTCAAGCCCAAGAGCTGAGCCCAGAAACGAGCCCTCTCAGTCAGCTGGTGTTGGACCTCACCAACCAAGCTGACACCAGCACTGCTTCAAAAGAAAGAATTCCAATAAGCAAAATCATGAACCAATCAAAGGAATCATATTTACAATACTGGAAAAACGAAACAAAATCCCAAAGCCGACTAAATTGCTATCTGACCCTAAACAGAGAATATGAATTGGCTGATTATCTCTACTCTGTCAGAGATACGAAGCAGAGACAGATCCTTACCAAGTACAGGCTGAGTGACCACCGATTGGCAATAGAAACCGGCAGACATAAAAAGACATGGCTACCCAAAGAGGAGCGTGTATGTGGTCACTGCATGACAGGGGAGGTAGAGACAGAGATGCACTTTCTCCTTTACTGTGATAAATATTCCTCACAAAGAGATTCATTATTCACAGAAATGACTACATATATTCCAAATTTTTACAAATTGAACCCAGAGGAAAAACTAAGAATACTCATGGGCGAAGGAGCAATGGCTCCTCTTGCAGCCAAATATGTATTTTCCTGCCATAGCCTGAGGGACACTGAATAATAACATCTGCATAGTAAACAGTAACTTACTTATTATTATTATTACCATTATTACTATAATTATTAATGTTTATCATCCCAAATATGGGTGGTAATGGTAGTGATAACAGTTTAGTGATGGTAGTAGTAGTCGTAGTAATGATGATTGTAGTTGTAGTACTGATATAAAGAAGATGACCGTTATTTAGTTATAAGTTAGTTATAGTTTCATTTTCCATAATTTTATTTTATATTTATTACATTTCTACTATTGACTGTTACCATTTTATTGTATTTATTTTTGTATTATTATTTACTACCATTTTATATTATTATTTGCTATCATTTATAATTTTGTTACAATGTATATTGTATACATTGTTGCTTTGGCAATATTGACACAATGTTTTTCATGCCAATAAAGCAGCTTGAATTTGAATTTGAATTTGAGAGAGAGAGAGAGAGAGAGGGACAGAGAGAGAGAGAGACAGAGAGACAGAGAGAGAGAGAGAGAGAGACAGAGAGAGACAGAGAGAGAGAGAGAGAGAGAGAGACAGAGAGAGAGAGACAGAGACAGAGACAGAGACAGAGACAGAGACAGAGACAGAGACAGAGACAGAGACAGAGACAGAGACAGAGACAGAGAGAGAGAGAGAGAGAGAGAGAGAGAGAGAGAGAGAGAGAGCGAGAGAGAGAGAGAGAGGGACA
>NC_048582.1:18698905-18711405 GCF_013265735.2 Oncorhynchus mykiss
CCGACGTCCTTTGTCCGAATCATCCCGACTGCGACCCATCACACGTGACCCTCGCCATACAAGCTGACGCCGAGCTCGCTCAGAACCAAACCTTCCTCCACATCCAGAACCTTGTGAAAAGGGAGGAAGAGGAGTTTCAGTTCAACTTCACTGTCTGTTGGTCCAATTTATTTGGCGATTATAACAACGTGCTTCAGGTCACCCAGACTCTGGAGATGTACAAGTGAGTATTGATTGAGTGATTGGTTGATTGATTGGATTGATGGATTCCTTGATTGGTTAATTGGTGGATTGGTTGGTTCATTTATTGATTGATTGGTTGGTTGATTGATTGATTGGTTTATTGGTTAATTGATTGGTTGATTGTTTAATTGATTGATTGATTGATTGATTGCTATGTTGCAGGTTGTTGGGAGTGCAGCATGTTGTGGTGTATAACACCAGCTGTGGACCAGACCTGGAGAGACTGCTACAGAGTTACACACAGGAGGGCTTTGTTGAAGTAGGAATTAATTGATTGGATGGATGGATGGACAGATAGATGGGATTCATTAACTGACTGATTAATTGACTGCAGGTGGTGCCCTGGCCTATCAACCAACACATGAACCCGTCCAATGGGTGGCAGCCCAGTGAACATGGAGGGGACATCCACTACTATGGCCAGTTGACCACTCTAAATGACTGTGTCTACAGAAATATGTATCAGTCACGCTATGTACTGCTGAACGACATCGATGAGATTATAGCTCCATACCAGCATCAAACCCTGCCCCAGATGATGGATGTACTTCAGAGGCAAAACCCAAAGGTAGGGGGAGGACTCAGGGAAGTACTGTGTATGTGTGTTAAGGTAGATCGTTACGTGTGTGTTGTGCATATGTTAGGCTGTGTTTACACAGGCATCGAAATGCAGATTTTTTCCTCAATTATTTGGCACATCTGATATAATGTGATATTTTCCCCAATTTGTTAACAGCATTTTCTGATCTTTGGTGTTTTTAGTTGTTAATAATTTTGTTGACCAATTACATCAGATCTTCTCACATCAGATATTTTTTTGAATCGATTTAATTGGTCAAAAGACTAATTAGTGAAAGATTTGGGTTTGGGCTAACTGTGTAAACTCATGGAATCTTATCTTTTGAGTTCTGACACCACATTCGTTTGCGGTTCTCATCCTCAGTCTGGACGCTCAGATCAGAATTGTTGTGCTTTGAAGTGTTTGTTTTTACACATGACCTGCCATTACCAAGATGTTTAAAGGAACAGTGACAGGAAATTCATGAGCAAAGCGTTTGCGTGCTATTTCATATGCTACATCAGTGTGAATGTGCAAGTCTGATATGAGTCAAAATACAATAGTGTGGAAAGTGAGAAAAATAGATCAGATATGAAGAAAAAAAATCTGAATGAATTCTCTCTTTCGCCTTCTCTCACCCCAACCTCCATCTCCCCAGGCTGAAGTGTTCCTCATAGAGAACCACATCTTCCCTAAGTCCCAGTTTGAGCCCAGTGGAAGGTTTGAACGACCAAACTGGCGGGATGTTCCAGGGATCAACATCATGGAGCACATCTACAGAGAGGAGCCAGACTATCGCATCTACCACCCCTCCAAGATGATAGTACGGCCCAGGTTAGAATCTGCCACCCCTCCCAGATGATAGTACGGCCCAGGTTAGAATCTGCCACCCCTCCAAGATGGTAGTATGGCCCAGGTTATAGTCTACCACCCCTCCAAGATGGTAGTATGGCCCAGAGTAGTTTACTAAGAAGCTAGCTAGATGTACTCAGGGTTTTCTAAAGCTAGTCAGCTTCAGTTAGGTTCACATTCCAGCTCAGGCTTCATCCCTATTACGACAGTGGATATTGCTTGTCCTCCTGCTTCTCACTCTAGCAGACTTATAACTGTGCATGCATGTCACACGTGGCTAGTCGAACTCTGAACTTTTCATTGAGACAATGTTGAAACGTAAATCCATGGGTGAGTCAGTGCCATATTTAAATTCTTTCCAAAATCAACATGAAAGAAAAGCTATCTTGCAAATCCTGCAGATTATGGAGTGAAAAGGGTTATTAGAAGTGCCTGTCTTTCTTTTATTACGTATCGTTCATGCCTTCTTTGGTGTGTTTATCAATGCACAAGCACCTTTTTTCCCCTCTCCAATAAATAAAATCATTTTATAAAGTCATACAAATGTCATACTGTGAGTGAAGTTTCAAATGCATCCTGTCATTACCAAATGTGTAATGTGATAGGTATTTTAATATTACAATTTTTTTTACACAAAAAAGTAAAAAGTATTTGGTTAATACAATATTTAATCAGTGGTCCTCTTCAAATCAAAAGGATGATGGGAACCTGATCTCATTGGTCCTGAACTCACGGCTCAGACATTTCATTCAGAATAAGTAGAGTTAGCCCTGAGTTAGCCTGCCTCGGAGCAGTTTAGTTCCTAAGGATACTTTGCCATAGAAATGTACCTGGATAAAAGGTGAGCCACATTTGTATGAGTAGTTATCCCGAGTTGAGCTCAGTTTGTAGTATAGGGCTCTGGTTAGAATCTACCAACCCTACAATATGAATTTATGAGCCTGGTTAGAAAAGAATACAACCTCTGTCTAACAACCCTAGAGCAGTGGAGCAGACGTCGGTCCACTCTGTCTAACAACCCCAGGGCAGTGGAGCAGACGTCGGTCCACTCTGTCTAACAACCCCAGGGCAGTGGAGCAGACGTCGGTCCACTCTGTCTAACAACCCCAGGGCAGTGGAGCAGACGTCGGTCCACTCTGTCTAACAACCCCAGGGCAGTGGAGCAGACGTCGGTCCACTCTGTCTAACAACCCTAGAGCAGTGGAGCAGACGTCGGTCCACTCTGTCTAACAACCCCAGGGCAGTGGAGCAGACGTCGGTCCACTCTGTCTAACAACCCTAGAGCAGTGGAGCAGACGTCGACCCACTCTGTCTAACAACCCTAGAGCAGTGGAGCAGACGTCGGTCCACTCTGTCTAACAACCCCAGGGCAGTGGAGCAGACGTCGGTCCACTCTGTCTAACAACCCTAGAGCAGTGGAGCAGACGTCGACCCACTCTGTCTAACAACCCTAGAGCAGTGGAGCAGACGTCGGGCCACTCTGTCTAACAACCCCAGGGCAGTGGAGCAGACGTCGGTCCACTCTGTCTAACAACCCTAGAGCAGTGGAGCAGACGTCGACCCACTCTGTCTAACAACCCTTCTGTGTCTCTGACCCCAGGGCAGTGGAGTAGACATCGGTTCACTCTGTCTAACAACCCTAGAGCAGTGGAGCAGACGTCGGTCCACTCTGTCTAACAACCCTTCTGTGTCTCTGACCCCAGGGCAGTGGAGCAGATGTCGGTCCACTCTGTCTAACAACCCTTCTGTGTCTCTGACCCCAGGGCAGTGGAGCAGACGTCGGTCCACTCTGTCTAACAACCCTTCTGTGTCTCTGACCGCAGGGCAGTGGAGCAGACGTCGGTCCACTCTGTGCTGCGTAACTTTGGGCAGACAGTGAAGGTTCCTCCTAACGTGTGTCATATCATCCATGTCAGAGTTCCCCTACAAGGAGGACTGACCAAGAAGGAGCTGCATGAAGACAAGAGGGTCTGGGACTACGAGAGCCAGCTGGTTCCTAATGTAGATAAAGCATTGGAGAAGGCAGGACTACTGCGCATGTGAATAGATTTGCTTCATCCTGAACCAAACCTGCAGAGAAGTTTAGCCCCACACTTGAACGCTCTTAGGTGTTGCAGACATTGACCCGCTATGCTGTTTACTTTGTGCCTCTGCTTCATATCGCTGAGTCTATCTTTAAGTGTATTACAATTGTAATGAAAGTATGAATAGTATTTGTTTTATTTATTTGATTTTATCTGTACTTAAAGTAATAATAATAAAGCCCCTTTACAATGAGTAGGATTGACTGTGCTTTGTGTACTTTTTAAAGTGTACTTCAATTCATAGCTTATAAAGTTGTGCTTCGGTATTCTTAGACTACATACAGTTGAAGTTGGAAGATTACATACACTTTAGCTAAATACATTTAAACTGAGTTTTTCACAATTCCTAACATTTAATCCTAGTAGAAACTCCCTGTCTAAGGTCAGTTAGGATCACCACTTTATTTTAAGAATGTGAAATGTCAGAATAATAGTAGAGAGAATGATTTATTTCAGCTTTTATTTCTTTCATCACATTCCAATTGAGGTCAGGGCTTTGTGATGGCCATTCCAATACATTGACTTTGTTGTCCTTAAGCCATTTAGTGACATCAATACGGGATCATAACGTTCGCCTGGTTAGTCTGTCACAGAAAGAGCGGGTGTTCATTATGTTTTGTGCACTCAGTGTATGTTATGGCAACATAAATCATTTCTGAATTTTGGGTCCATTCCAAAAGGTTCTCTTAGTTTACTACAGATAAGCCATTTAGCAGACGCACTTATCCAGAGCAACTGGATTAGGGTTAAGTGCCTTGCTCAAGGGAACATCGCCAGACTTCTCACCGTCTTTTTTAAGAGATATTTTTTCCTGAGTAAACAGATTTGATCTGAGATAAAAAAATAAATAAACAGAATGACAGAGTGCTATAGAGAGACAGACAGAGTGCTATAGAGAGACAGACACAGTGAGACGGTTGATGAAGAGACACAAGCTATGATATCTCGGTGAAGGGAAGAGTTCATACTCATCATTACAATAGTGCCATGGTGCCCAAATTGTAAATCAGTGCTGCTATATCGATGCTACAGCTGCTTGCTATAGCTGCTGCTCGCAGCAATATTTTGTAAAGGTATTTGCAGATTATATTGAACAGATGACAATGGGAAAAGGTTGTGACAAAGGGCAGTAGTTGACCCGGATTCTAACCAATACTGACACCGACACAGAAGACGATTGCCAGGAGCCACTAGACATCATGTCACTAGCTTTGTTTCCATGAACTTGTCCAGTGGTTTTTTTGTCGACATTTAGAAAGTTTGCATGGCAATTGCCTGCTAGAGTGCGTTTCCATTTAACTACAGTATCTTGTGTCCATAAAAACAGCGGGACGTAATGATGTCACACCACCTTTTTCGCAAAACACAACAGTATCGAGTAAAGTGTTTCCATTACCCATTTAGACAATTTGCGCATAAAAAAATTGACGACAGCCTGTTTGTCCTCTAACCTACTGTATCTGTTTCATGTCTCAGGTATATGTAATGAAAGCCAGCATGTATAGAATGCAAAAATTAACTCATATTTGCCATAAAACATCCCCAGCGCATGATGCTGCCACCACCATGCTTCACCGTAGGGATGGTGCCAGGTTTCCTCCAGACGTGACGCTTGTCATTCAGGCCAAGAGCTCAATCTTGGTTTCATCAGACCAGAGAACCTTGTTTCTCATTTTAGGTACCTTTTGGCAAACTCCAAGCGGGCGGTGATGTGCCTTTTGCTGAGGAGGGGCTTCAATCTGGCCACTCTACCATAAAAGCCTGACTGGTGGAGTGCTGCAGAGATGGTTGTCCTTCTGGAAGTTTCTCCCATCTCCACAGAGGAACTCTTTAGCTCTGTCAGAGTTACCATCGGGTTCTTGGTCACCTCCCTGACCAAGGCCCTTCTCCCCTGATTGCTCAGTTTGGCCGGGCGGCCGGCTCTAGGAAGTGTCTTGGTGGATCCAAACTTTTTCCATTTAAGAATGATGAAGGCCACTGTGTTCCTGGGGACCTTCAATGCTGCAGACATTTTTTGGTACCCTTCCCCAGATCTGTGCCTTGACACAATCCTGTATTGGAGCTCTAAGGACAATTCCTTCGACCTCATGGCTTGGTTTTTGCTTTGACATGCATTGTCAACTGTGGGACCTGATAGATACAGGTGTGTGCCTTTTCCAGATCATGTCCAATCAGTTGAAATTAACAGAGGGGGACTGCAATCAAGTTGTAGAAACATCTCAAGGATGATCAATGGAAACAGGATGCACCTGAGCTCAATTTCGAGTCTCATAGCAACGGGTCTGAGTACTTACGTAAATAAGGTATTTCTGTTTTTTATTTGTTATAAATTTGCAAAGATTTCTAAAAAAGTGTTTTTGATTTGTCATTAGGGGGTAGTGTGTGTAGATTGATGAGTGAAAACATGTATTTAATCCATTTTAGATTAAGGCTGTAACGTAACAAAATGTGGAAAAAGTCCAGGGGTCTGAATACTTTCCGTAGACACTGTATCTGCCGTTTCCATTACACATGTCTCAAAGATATTTTTTTGCGACATTGCTTTTGTCGAATCGCAGCCTGGTCTCATATACTAGACCTTACATTCTTAAAGAACATCCGAAACGCTCAAATTAGTATGATATGTTACATTTGGTATGGTTACATTGGGTGGATGGGTGGGCGTATAACACAAATGTCTAGTAACCAAAATGTTGTGAGTTGAAATCTCACAATGGACAACTTTAGCATTTTAGCTCATTTGCAACTTTTCAACTACCAACTACTTTTTAGCTACTTTATAGCTACTTAGCATGTTAGCTAAACCTCCCCCTAACCCTAACCTTAATCCTTTAACCTAACTCTTAAATTGTACCCTAACCTAGATTTCGATACCCTAACCTAGAATTTTTTTTCAAAATTCATAACATATTGTACATTTTAGAAATGTGTAAAATATTGTATGTTTTATAGATTTATCGATTGTATCAGATTTACATTGAGAATAATACAAAATGCTCTGAGACCAGGTTGCTAATAAACCTGGGTCAATTGAAACCTGCCTATTATTACATCAGCGACAGCTTCAGGGACTTTAGTTTCTTTTTACAAAGCCCCTGTCACGTCAGAAGGGTCTGCTATCCACCCCTCCTTTCTAAAGGGACAGGTGTCAGGAGTAGAGATTTGATGCGTCTCATGTTCTTGGTGGTGGTTTTTCCTGTTTCTTCTCCGCAGGAGTTTTCATTGTAATTTTGTCTTTTTGTCACTCTCTCTCTCTCTGATGTTCTACTTTGTTCTCATTTTGTACCTTTCTCTCTATATTACTCTCTACCTCACTCCATTGTTCACCTCCTACTGTCCTCTCTAGGCTTCTACAAGACAGACAAATAAGAGAGCTTGGGAATAGAAAGTTCTATCTGCAAAAATATGATTCTGAGATAACTGGCAATAAAGTCCTGAACACTATTTTTTTTTAAATTAAATTATTTTTTTAATTAGGCAAGTCAGTTTAGAACAAATTCTTATTTTCAATGACGGCCTAGGAACAGTGGGTTCAGGGGCAGAATGACAGATTTGTACCTTGTCAGCTCGGGGGTTTGAACTTGCAATCTTCCGGTTACTAGTCCAACGCTCTAACCACTAGGCCACCCCATTGGTTTGAATGGTGTCAGTAATTTGTATCTTTTGAACTTAACATGAATTGTGGTATTAATATAGTTAGAGAACATTTAACAGAACAAGGCTATGCCAATAGCTACATTTTTACCTAAATGCAAATAGAAACTTATCGTCCCAAACTCTACAAACCGGTTCTATCAGCAAGAATGTGCAGTGAAACAGGCTTTTCCTCTTGGCAACATGCACCAGTTAGCATTAAAGGGGGAAATATCCATATGAGATGTCATGCCACGCTTGGGTCCCCCACCATTATGGAGATGAAATGTATTTCTCCAATTACAGTACAGCTTCCACAATCGGCATTGTGTGACTCACAGGTGAGAGAGAGAGAGAGAGAGAGAGAGAGAGAGAGAGAGAGAGACAGAGAGAGAGAGAGAGAGAGAGAGAGGGGCTACTGTCGCATCCTGTAGTAGGCTGTAATTTCCACACCATTTCCATGGTCTGACTGCGTCTGGTGGATTTGACTAAACAATTTGAACTTTGAAACTATTTACACATTACTACCTTTTTGTGGATACATTTTTGTTTCCTGGACTTACACACAGGTATATTCAGTTCCTTCTTGAAATTGATTGATGTTGGTGCCAGATATATTTACGATTTTCTAAAACCCATTAACTAGGCTACTAGCCGTTTTCAAGAGATTGTTAAATACATTGTATAACTAATTGTTTTTAATAACATTACCTCTTGAATAGCATAGTCAGAACTACACAGACATTTTTGATTATTCCACATTTAGCTCTATCATCAGGTGTCATCATGTATTTGTTCGCAAACATCCTTTCTGAATTTAAAAGTCATCCAAGAAGTACATTTTCCAATGTGGTGGGTTGAAGAGTTCCTCCTGGAATGGCAGGTGTGGCACTGTAGTGACTTTTTCAATAATTGTGTGGGTTTTTGCGAGTCTCCGGGATACAATGCATTCGGAAAGTATTCAGACCCCTTGACTTTTTCCACATTTTGTTACATTACAGCCAAATTCTAAATTGATTAAATAAAACAGTTCTCAATCTACACACACTACCCCATAATGACAAGCAAAACCAGGTTTTTAGAAATGTTTACAATTGTATTAAAAGTAAAACAGAAATGTCCCATTTCAAACTTAACATGAATTGTGGTCTTGATATAGTTAGAGAACATTGAACAGAGCAAGGCTATGTCAATAGCTACATTTTTACCTAAATGCAAATAGAACCTTATAGTCCCAAACTCTACAAACCGGTTCTATCAGCAAGAATGTGCAGTGAAACAGGCTTTTCCTCTGGGCAACATGCACCAGTTAGCATTAAAGCGGGAAATATCCATATGAGATGTCATGCCATGCTTGGGTCCTCCACCATTATGGAGATTAAATGTATTTCTCCAATTACAGTACAGCTTCCCCAATCGGCATTGTGTGACGAGAGAGAGAGAGAGAGAGAGAGAGAGAGAGAGAGCGAGAGAGAGAGAGCGAGAGAGAGCGAGAGAGAGCGAGAGAGCGAGAGAGCGAGAGAGAGAGAGAGAGAGCCTCACTGCTCAACGTCAGAACGGCTCACCACCCCACTCTGACATGTCAACACTTATATGATAATATACATCTTGATCAGGACAGTATCAGAACCTTTGCCAAGGACCTAAAAGATGCAACACTTGGCCGGGACCCACACACCCATCACCCCAGCAACAAAGGTCCCCCGCCCCACCTTCCGAAACAACACAGCACAGCTCTACTAGACCTGGCCCATCACAACACAGCTCTACTAGACCTGGCCCATCACAACACAGCTCTACTAGACCCGGCCCATCACAACACAGCTCTACTAGACCCGGCCCATCCCAACACAGCTCTACTAGACCCGGCCCATCACAACACAGCTCTACTAGACCCGGCCCATCCCAACACAGCTCTACTAGACCTGGCCCATCACAACACAGCTCTACTAGACCTGGCCCATCACAACACAGCTCTACTAGACCCGGCCCATCACAACATAGCTCTACTAGATCTGGCCCATCACAACACAGCTCTACTAGACCCGGCCCATCACAGCTCTACTAGACCTGGCCCATCACAACACAGCTCTACTAGACCCAGCCCATCACAACACAGCTCTACTAGACCCAGCCCATCACAACACAGCTCTGACCACTACTCCAGGGTCGGTCAGAACACTGCCCTTCAGGGAAGTAGACCACATGATGCAGTCCACACCATGTATCAGTCAGATCGTCAGCCTACATATGCTGAGGTAACCTCTGGCAGAAGACCCCTAGAACAATCAGAGATAGGAGAGGTGCGCCAACTACTGCAACTAATATGCAGACTACTGAGCTAGACAGTCCCTTTAATTCACACACGGGCACGCACACGCACACACACACACACACAAACACACAGGGTTGCAGATTGCACATAGAATAAGTACAATGCAATCTTATTCCATTCTTATTAATTTGTTTACAAATATTCCTAAATGTATTGACACCGGTATTATAATAATTATTATATGTAATGGTGTGTGTGTGTGCGCGTGTATGTGCGCGTGTATGTGTGTGTGTATGTGCATGTATATATATATACATATATATATGTGTGTATGTATGTATGTATGTATGTGTATATGTATGTATATTGTATGTATGTATGTATGTGTATGTGTGTGTATGTATATTGTATGTATGTGTGTGTGTGTGTGTATGTATGTATGTGTGTATGTGTATGTATATGTATGTATCTATATATGTATATGTATGTATATATGTATATATATATATATATATATATATATATTAGTATTAATTTTTTTTTGTTTTTTTCGATGTACTTTACTCAAACCAGTGAATATCACTTATTATAAATGAGATCATTAACTATCAGCTCTTGGAATATCCAGGGCCTATACTCTTCACATTTTGGTTATAAAACAACTAATCCAGAATTGATTAAAAACATCAAGGGACAGGACATCATAATCCTACTGGAAACATGGTGTCGTGGAGACATAGATACTCAGTGTCCCTCAGGCTATAGAGAAAGTTTACTACCATCAATCAAACATAAAAATGTTAAACGGGGCCGAGACTCAGGTGGAATCATCATTTGGCATAAGCAGGACTTAGCACTGAATGAAATGAAAAAAGGTACCACTCACATTTGGCTAAAACTTAACAAAGGTACAATCTATTGTGACAATGACGTATACATATGTGCAGCTTATGCTCCTCCTTCAGATTCATCATATTATGATGATCAGTTTTTTGACAATCTCCAGACAGAAATCATTACATTTCAGGCGCAGGGTAAAGTGCTTCTTTGTGGAGATTTCAATGCAAGAACAGGTTCTGAGCCTGACTACACTGATGCGGGAGGTAACCACCACATATTTGGACACCCCTCCTTGTACAGTAGCCCTATTATAAATAATAGAAACAGTCCTGACCAAATACTGAACAAAAATGGAAAAGAGTTAGTACATCTCTGTCGAGCCTTAGGCCTGTACATGCTTAATGGTAGAATCAGAGGGGACTCTTTAGGTCAGTTTACTTACTGCTCAGCTCTTGGGACAAGTGTAGTCGATTATGCCATCACTGACATTGACCCCTCCTCCATTAGTGCATTCACTGTCAGACCACAGACACCATTGTCAGATCACAGTCAGATCAACGTGTTTCTGAAGAAATTAACCGGCAATATTCATTCAAAAAAACAGCCCAATAAACTTTACAACATAAACCAATCGTTCAGATGGGCTCCAAACAGTGCAGAGGCATTCATTGAAACATTGAACTCAAATGAAATGATGAACTCTATACAGTTTTTCAATAACTCACAATACCAAAACAATAAAGATGGTGTCAATTCGGCTACTCAAAACATCAACTGCATATTCCAAAAAGCAGCATCGAAAGCAAATTTGAGAAAACCAAAGCAATGCAACATCAGAAGCAAAAATCAAAATGTTTCTGACAAATGGTTTGATAATGAATGTAAAACAATTAGAAAACACCTAAGACAAATGTCAAACAAAAAACATAAGCAGCAAAACAACCCAGAGCTACGATATGAATACTTTGAAACTCTGAAACAGTATAAACAAACACTGAAATGCAAGAAATTGAATTATACCAACAAGACACCAAAATCAGTTCTGGGACATGTGGAACAATTTAAGCACAACAAAGCCACAAGAATTAGCCATACAAGATGTAGGAATTTGGAAAACTTACTTTGATAATCTATACAAAAACATCCCACAAAAAGACTTACAACAGAACCAATTAGAAATTAAAGAAAAATTGAACATCCTTGAATCAGTCATTAAAAACAACCAAAATCCATTAGATTACCCAATAACCCAACAAGAACTAAATGAAAAGCTAAAATCTATTAAATCAAAAAAGGCTTGTAGTGTAGACAACATCAGAAATGAAATGCTAAAAAACAGCACACCTGAGTTGCAAAATGCTGTGCTTAAATTGTTCAACATGGTTTTAACTTCTGGCTGCTTCCCTGATGTCTGGAACCAGGGGCTCATCTCCCCTATCCACAAAAGTGGAGACAAATCAGACCCCAATAATTACAGGGGAATTTGCGTCAACAGTAACTTGGGAAAGATTTTCTGATAAACTTAGACGAATCGTGTGTGTGTGTGAGTGAGTGAGAGTGAGAGTGAGAGTGTGAGAGAGAGAGAGAGAGAGAGAGAGAGAGAGAGAGAGAGAAAGAGAATGCAATTCAATTCAATTTTGAATTCAAGAATTCAAACCTTTCTTCAAGAAAAAAATGTAATAAGTAAATGTCAAATTGGCTTTCTCCCTAACCATCGCACTACTGACCATATACACCTTACACACACTAATTAATAAACACGTCCACCAAAAAAAGAGGGCAAAATCTTTGCTTGCTTTATTGACTTTAAAAAGCATTTGATTCGATTTGGCACGAAGGACTATTCTACAAAATTCTACAAAGTGGGCTTGGTGGTAAGGTGTATGACTTAATAAAATGTATGTACACAGAAAATAAGTGTGCAATAAAAATCAAAAACCAAAGAACATAATTTTTTTCACAATGTCGAGGTGTGAGACAAGGCTGCAATCTGAGTCCAAATCTTTTCAACATT